>NC_142891.1:10281893-10584924 GCF_054131105.1 Drosophila navojoa | reverse complement strand
TTGTAGTTATCAATAATTCCTCGACGCTGTTCTGAAAAGAACGCTAACAAGAAGGGCCGCAGCTGCCACAGCAAGATCCACAAGGTGCATAACAAGGTGATCGGCCACATGGACCACAGGGGCCACATGGCCCGCAACAGGCGCCAAAGCAGGGCCCACAACAGGGCTCACAGCATGGCCGTCGAATTGGTATAAGAGTGCAACCACCGCCGCAACACATCTTGTATTATTAGTATTAGATCAAGCTCCTCGAGGAATCAGAAATGGATACTATCTGTGGATATGTTGTCGATTTCTCGCTGTCAATCAGTCGCAGGGTAATGATCCTCCACTAACTCACAGCAGTTAATATTAATGACCCCTATAGGGCGATAAAAACGGGAATCAATTTTAACATAGTTTTATTTTAATGCATGTATATACTTACATGATTACAAAACAGTTACAAGGAATTTACAAATATCGTGCTGATGTGTTTCATGTATAAACCTGGGAATACGAATGAGGAAATGTGTAAATTTTCCTGTACCTTGAAAATTGAATGTACTTAGGCCTACTATGACTATCTTGTATATATTTATTTTGTAATGCAATATATATATATAAAATAATAGCAAGCAAGAAAGCTTTACTTGAGACTGCTCTTTTACGAGATCCCTTGAGCCCTTGATATTTCAATAATTCTCCGCTTCTTTTCCGCTTACCCAAGAAACAATATATTCACACAGACTCTAGCACAGGCAGACGTATACGCAACGGCTTAGTAGGGGAACCTATTAACTTTTTTGTATATGGACTGCCATCTTCTTCAGACAGTGGTAAAAATAGAATGGGTGCATTTGCCTAAGCATAAAGTAAAGAAAATTAGGTGAATTTGGGGGCATGAATGGATGATACAAAAATGAAAAGCTTTATAAAATGCACATGAATCTATATTTAAAATCATTTGGCAACTCTTAAGATGTTGAAGATCAAACTCAATCTGCGCTTGCAATACATGGACCTACAAAAGTCTCAAGCTCCTCCATTTCGAGATTGCAGAGCTCACACATAGGGTCCGTTGCGGCATTCTAACCTGAGTGCTAACTTTCATTGGATTCAGGATATACAAATATTTATCAATTAGGATATAGATACAGAACAAAGACTGCATATTACGGTTTGGATTAATTTGTAGTCCATTCTTTGCAGTTGTCTTAACCGACACCAAACTGTTACCACCTTAGCGGCTGAACACCTAAAATTCCAAAAGTTCCCTGATTTTCCAATCACAAAACAATAAAAACAATATTCAGAAAAACACAATTTAACTATAACGGTAACATTTATTGAATACATTCCGGTAAATTCCAAAATATCCATACCATCACCATTAAATAACCTGGATGCCAACTAATTGAAAACCATGCAAATCTGTGTGATGGGAAATTGATTATAAATTCATATAATACAAGATGCGACTTACCCAACTTATAATACCAGTACCAGCGATAACTTCCAGTAGATATCATTTTGCATTGTGCTCTGTATCCATATCCTAATTCCAACTTATGGCTAATATTATTTAAAGATTGTTTGTAACATGCATAAAAACCTATTTATAAACACTGAATTATTGAATTAATAGAAATTAATAGAAATTAATATCTTAATCGGATACTTACGAAACGAGCCGACAATAAGAACGTTGCGAAAATTAAGTGTATTTATGTTTGGTGCCACACAGTGAGGGAACATGAAATGTAAAGGAGTGCAAGAAAGAAATCTATTGTATTATGGTAAGTTTACGGGAATTGTGATCGGTTGTTGAGCTTAGCAAAATGTGAAGCGAATTTTAAAACGCAATTTTAGCCATTTTTTGGAATTAGGATTTACAAACAAATTTTGAGAAACATTTTAAAATTGAATTTTATTTTTATTTTTTTATTCCGAAATAGATGTGGACCTAATGAAGTCTAGTTGAATAATGAAAGATATGTTCTATTCGGCTCAAAGCCAAGGCAAGCATGACATATAAAACTCAGAGGTTGCTGAGATCTATGAAATTCGGAGAGAAAACATTTGAATTGGGTTAACAAATAGTATGACTCATTTATAGTAAACAAAATTTTTAAGCTGGTTAAAGTCAAAAATATATTCTCCATGGCGATCTATAAAGTCGATAGATATATTGCATTGTTGGTATCACGCATCATCCGACTCTTCGAAAATATGGGCGTATATTCTCATTCTGCTCCAAGTGCACGGCATTGCAATAACTGACAGAATAATGATTATTTCATGGCCATGTGCTAATAAGCGAATTATATAAATAATTATAACTATAATAAATCCATAAAATACTATAAAACTTAAGACAGATATAGTTTTTTTTTTTTTCAGTATATTTATTTCGTAAAGTGTGCTAATAGGCGATGTAAATTTTACACAATGACCATACAAACTATAATGAATCCATAAAATACTTAAGACAAATATCGTTTTGTTTGTTTTCAGTATATTTATTTGGTAGAGTGCTCAATTACAATTATATTGAACGTTGTTTTTTGTGAACATAAATAATTTTGAGAAGCTATACACGATGGTATAGCTGTTAAAGCCATTTTTCCTAGTATTCTTCTGCAACCCGAGATCTCACCACCGCCGCGACCGAACTTGAAAGTCAGCCAGCTCTAGCATTGTGCTTCTATAGATGATTATTGGTTAGATTAGTTCAATCATATAATCTGCGGACACACACCAAAAGAATATTCATGGAAAATATCCTAACACAATCGTCCGTGCCAGAAGCCGGGGCCACTTGGACCGGTACAGCTATTGAAGGGTCCTTGGAATGAACAGAAGCAGGGATCATAGAAGCCACCAGGCCCAGCACTGCCGCAGATTCCAATGCAGGCAGCAGGATAGCACGTATAGCCAAACATGATGATTTCGTATGAGCTGGGAAAAGAAATGTGGATGATAATAATGTTATATATATATGATAATAATAATATATATATATTAAGCTTACATTGCTCGCGTTACACGAAAAAAGGAAAATTTGCCTGAATTTCAAAAATATTTATTTTCTGAACTGAGTACCGAATGGCTCCAGTGTAGGTGTTACAATGAATGAAATATTGTACTCAAAGCGGCAGGGGAGAGCCGAGTTGTGAAAATGAAGGCAAAGGCTACTGAGAGAAATATAAACGAATTTATATTACATAGACATATAGATATTTCGTAACATTCTCTGCTGTTATTAAAAGGTCCTCCAGTCTGTTAAATCTAAAATATGTTATGCCACGAATCAGAGGCAGATAAAGAGAATTTGAAGAAAACACTTTGTGATTTGTAGCTCATATTTAATGCATTTACTATTTAAAGTGTACAAAATACCCAAAGAGTGTTAATAGCATGATCTACAGAAGGCACGACTACAATTAGCTTCCAGACCATGACGCTTCGCTACAGGACCAGGTGCTTTGGGCGGACAGCAGGGACCGCAGGGACCACACGGTCCGCAGGGTCCTCCACAAGGGCCACACGGTCCACAGGGTCCGCAGGGTGCTCCGCAACAGGAGCCACAGCACGGAGTGCAGGGTGAGCCGCAACATGAATAGCATGGATTGCACATCTTGGTTTGGTATTAGTTTCAATCGCTACACGATAAAGCTAGATCAGTTCAAATTGATAGCGCCAAGAAGTGATTTTTTTTTTTTTGGGTATGGAAACAACTGTTGATTTTCGAAATGCTGTGAATATTTTCAGTTACTTCTAACAGGCCTCTCGCAGTGAACACTGGAAACTAGGAGAAAATAAATATTAAAATAATCTTTCATTTGTGGGAGTAAATTTATATTTGTTCACTTACATGCCTAAAAATAGTCACAGAAATTGATATTGCTTAAAGAGCTCTTTTTTGTAGAAAATTCCAAAAGGGTATGTAGAAATTTTTAGCAGTGTTTGGCAGTTCTTAAAAATCTTATTTGCAAAGCCTGCTTTCCAGATGTTTTTAGAATCAATTTTTGAATCCATTAATAATATAATTAATTACAATTTTGTTTTCTATTGCTCAGCAAATTGAATTATAAATAAAATCTTGCTATATTAATATATTATATATTTATAATATATTATAGAAATGGGATTAAATTTTAAATAATTGTACATTTTTACCTATTATAACAAAAAAATATCACGATTGGCTAAAGATTCTTCTTAATTTAAAAGTTATTCAGCAAGTATTCATGTTGTATATAACAATAAATTTATGATAATAAAATGCTCCAAAGAACTAAAAAGCGAATGGGTTCGAATGAAAAATTAATACAGAATCAAAAAGATTTTTATCAAAAAAAAAAAGGATTTTTTTTATTGCATTTTGTTTTGAATTTCATAAATATAGGGCTCAAGCGCGTTTCGTTCAAGACACAAACAGTTGCAACGACCATAATGTGGCTAAAATAAATAGCTGGAAAACCAGCTTGAATACCATGAGCTGCACATCTTGAGGCACTTCATCCCATACGTTTTTCCGACAAGCGATGTAGAAGAATAAGTAGTTTTTCACAATAACTTACGTTTCGTTTAAACAAAATTGCAAATGCTATTGCCTACGACACCGCCAATTAAAAGATAATCGGATTTGGTGTCGTCAATTTGCTATTTATTTCATATACAGTTACAAAGCAAGAGGTTTACCTATAATTTTTTTTTTTTTTTCGGCGCTGCATATTTCTTAAATTTAGTTCCGAAGATTTGTCTAAGAAAATTAGTTAGTAACACGATCTACAAAAGCCAGGAGTACATTTCGGCTCAAGGCCATGGCGCTTATAGCAACAAGGGCCGCATGGACCGCAACATGGACCACAGGATCCACAGGGACCGCAGGGACCACAGCAGGGGCCGCAGGAACCGCAACACGGATAGCACATCTTGGCAGATCGAGAAGTTTTTTTACTGTGGGCAGCTGACTATACAAAGATGAATTGTATATTATAATTAATGATTGGATTGTAGTATTACGAACCTTTGAAAAATTTCTTCTCTTTCGATATGCAAAACAACTTTGGATTTTTCAAATACTGTGATTATTTTCAGCTGAAAACTTTTATGATAAAAATAAAACAAAAATTAATCGTTTTGAATTTTAAACAAATTTTTGTTTATACTTACATGCTCGAAAATAGTCACAGATATTCGGTAACTGTATACTGAGCTCCTATCTGATTGAGATTATATAAAACAATGAAAACCAGTCGTTTGCTTAGCCACAAGCTCTCGAGTTTCCATTTCAATGCCTACTTTGATGACTTACATTGCCAGTTAAAAAGAGGTGTCTGATAAGGAAAGATTTACCCTGTAAAGATTTTTGTAAGCAATTGCGTAGATATGTTAAGTGCAAAAAGACACACATAAGTAACTCCTCTGCTTGGGAGTAATTGGGGTTTCATCTGGTTCAATTTGCAGCTGTTATAAACACCTTGTGAACGCAACAAAGTTCCACGGGAAGTGCAATTGAGGAAGCATATGAGGGAGGGTATTTTTCAGCTCTCATAGCATCAATTGCAAGTAATGCACTTTAGGTGTAGTAAACGTCATAATTCTTGATCAGGGTGAGTTAAGTCAATCTGGCACTGTCTTTCCGGCCGTCCGTCCGTGCTAGAGACGTGTTTTGTTATATTCTTTAAACTGGCCCAAACTTAGTCCTCCGATTGTAGCAAAAATACAAAGCATTTACGATTTGTGTTGGGACTATGCAAACATACACGAGTGTCATTATCACAATACTAAAGCTCATATACAAGAATAGCTAATCGCTGCACGAGCTACGCATGTATTGGTTTTTATACAAGAAAACTCTCAACAATTATTAAATTATGATTTTATTTCATTTGTCTAGTTTTTGTTCGATTATAAATAATTTTGAAAGACAATGAAGGCTGGAATTCTTCCTCGACTTCCTTCCTAGATTTCTTCTGTAAGCCGAATCCTTGATAACCGCCTCGACCATGCGATGTCAGTGTCAACTGTATCGAATATCAAAAGTTTTTATACACTGCTACAAGTATTTCTTTCTGTGTTTACTTACCAGAGCGAAAATGGGAAACGCAAAGGACAATATTCGCAAACAATTGAAATTACCAGGACGTTCCCCAACAGCCGTAATGACAGCCGCCCAAGCCACGACATGCGCCAGCCATTGAGCCATAGCTGGGATCATAGAATCCGCTCGGGGCACAGCTGCCGCAGGAGCCGATACAGGCGGCAGGATAACAGGGCCAGCTACACATGGTGATTTGGTAAGAGCTACAAAATGAATTCATTTCAAACAATTAATAATTAAATATATATAAAAGTAAATTAAATCCTTACATTTATTCGGCTACACGAAAATAGGAAAAAGTTTCTGGTTTTCCGAAGCTATTTATTTTGTGTATTTTTTTTACGAAAGGTTGGAAGGATGATGTTAAACTGATTAATAGAGAACGATTCACATGAGCTGCTTGAGTTTTCCTGGCTGACTGAGATTTCAGCAAGCTGCTTTGTTCACAAAAATAATTCAATTTACAAAATAGCAGATCTTGAAATTTCTCACACAATTTTAATTAAGTTCTTCACATGGTTTTGTTACGCCTTACATTTAATGGCTGTCACCCTAAGGCTGTCATACATTTATAAGAAAGACAATGAAAAATCTCTGCTTAAAGTGCCAATAATTAAGTTAAGAACCACATGAATTAAAAACTGCTGAGGCTGAAGACAAAATGTTGAGTGCATGGAAGACAAAGCGGAAATTAATATCACGCACGCTGTGCGACAGAGTTGAATAAATTAAATGATATTAGTCGCTACTTTGTATATGTATGTGCTATATATTCTTGTGGTTGACGTTGCTCTTGTTGTTGCGCATACGCAGCGTGCGGCAGGCAAAGTCGAGCGACTTGTCAATGCTGTCAGACCATCAACTCAATAGCTGTCTCTTCCCTCTCTCCCTCTCTCTCTCTCTCTCTCTCTCTCTCTCTCTCTGCCACTCTCCAAAATTAAGTGCGAAAATGTGCAAATTAGATTTTGTGGCTGACGCAAAGACTCCAACACCCACTCACACACACACTTACGCACGCACATCCAACAATGCAGAGCAAATGGGACAACAACAACTCACCTTTAATTACAGCTAGTCAATGCGGCGTATACGCAACGCAGCATCTAGTGAGCAACAAGAACTTTTTGACACCACGCATATGAATTAATTAGCAATTGCCAACACACAGCCTGCCTGACATGCGCTGCTATTTACAAGCAGCCTTCGCTCTTCACTGACAACTAATGTATGCTGCATATACGAGCATTAAATTTATGTAGACCGTAGGCGAAATTCGCTGCGAGATTGCCGACAAATTAATACACTTGGAAACTTATTTAAGAATTTTTAAAAATATATAGAATATTTTATTAATATTAAAAATATATCTAAAATTTTTTTTAATAAAAAAAATTAATAAAAAATACAAATATACATATAACAAATAAGGCATTTTTCTCTTTGATATATGTATATTTGTTATATTTACTTTTTAATATATTTATTATTAATTTATTGTTATATATATATTTATTTTTTAATTTATTTATTATTAATTTATTGTTATATATATTTGATTTTTATTTTTCCAAATTAATTATTATTTATACATGTTCTTAAATATTTAATACACGTATAAAAACATATATACAAATTATAATATATGTTATTTTAATCTTTATAATTATAATATTATAATATCACAAATTTTTAATCACCTACTTTTAGAATTTAAAAATAACCTTAGAGCTGCTTTAAGGCTCAATTTGATTTTTGTTTTTAAATTTTTTGCATTTTTGTCTTTATTAATTTTTAATATTTTTGCTCATGTTTCGGATTACTTTCATTAATATTTTAGTTGCACATCAACAGTTGCTGGAAAAGTTAAAGATAAAATACAATATAAATAGAACATAGTCTGAATATTTTAAAGTAGTCAAAGTAATAATTATAAGTTGAACTTAAGTTTAAGTTTAATTCAGACGACGAACATAATTGTATTCCTCATATATATAAAATTATAGTTGTATATAAATTAAAAAAAAAATATATATATTTGTTATTAGAGTTTTGTTGTAAGTGATTTAAGAACAAACAAGAAAACCCAATACGCAATTTTACAAGCAATGCAAGAGTATAAATTATACTTCTTATTGGAGCAAGCGTAGATTGTAATATTATATGTAAATGTCATTCGAGTGAAGAGCTTTCAGGGTGAATATTCCAGGTGGGTTGGAGCACATGACTCACTTTGATTGATGCCCAGTTAAGCGAGAAATACCAGTTGAACCTGGGCTTGACAAAAACTTAAGCGGCATTAACCGCAGTTAAATCCAGTAAACGAATTCTCACTCCTGCTTTGGCATATCCTTGATAGCACTTGCATACAATTATAAAGCCATTAATGTCAAACGGAATGACACAGGACACATTCAATGTCCACCCACACACACACATACACATACACACACAAGCCCATTCAGTGAGTTGTGAAGCATTGTAATTGATTACACTTGGGGCCAGCTTCATTTGGACAGAGCCCCAAAGACAAGGCCCCAAAACTCTGCATTTAAAAACTATGGCTACGGTTTGTTGTAAGGGTAAATTATGGTCTGTGTGTGTGGGTGTGGGTGAGGGTGAGGGTGTGTGAGTGTGCTGCAACTGTCAATTTAAAATGTCACAACCAATAATAAACAACAAGACACAGAGAGTGAGAGAGAGAGAGAGAGAGAGAGAGAGAGAGAGAGAGAGAGAGGGAGAGAGAGAGAGAGAGAGCGAGGCAGACAGACACATTTATTGGACACATACAATACAGAAATCAATGTTAATTGTTGACTGAAATCAATTGTTTAAATTGCCGAGCATTTTTTTAAGTGTTTCATTGAATTTCCTTTTTTTTTTTTTGTCGATTCGAGTACTCTAGAGTACGACTATTGCATATATTTTTGTTGAAGCTCAACACTTTAGCTGCTGCCAACAGATTTCAGATGTTTTTATTAAGAATCTGTTTGTGAATGAAATCAATTTTTTTATATTTACGCGTTCCACTTTGCGACGATTTAATAATGCATTTTAAATCGCTGAGTCAGCGAGTATTTTGCCATCATTTTTGTAAGCTATTCTTACGCGTAGAGTAGCTCTTTAAAAATTCATAATTATCTTGCTTTTTATGTGGCCAGACCAAGCTAAATTAATACTAGTTTCACTAACTATATTATGGCAGGTATTTGAGCTAAAAATTTATTATATAATATAATATTATATTATATTATTTTCTGTTAAGATTTGCCATGTCATTTGTTATTTGAGTATGAATTGTGGAAATAATTTGAAATTCTAATTCAGTTGCTTAGAGTTAAGCGCCACCATAATTTTGTATTCTAGAGAGAGAGTTTAAAACCTTTGTTACTTTATTGCTCTTTCTCTAAATTTTTCTGAAAATATTAGATGTTATTAAATACGTTTCAAATTGAAAATTTAAATTGCATATTCCTTATGAAAAATTTGTTTATTTAAAAGAAGGTAAGCTAACTAGAATAAAAATAGAACATAATATATTTTAAAAATTAATTTCTTTAAAAGTATCATTAAATAATATTATTTAAGTTGCAAGACAGGATAAAAATAATAAGATATAATAAAATTAAAATTTCAAATGAGAAGGGATCCGTTTATTTAATTATTAATACAAATTTAAATACCTTTCAAAATATGTCTTAATATTGCAAAAAAATCAGGGTATCATTTTATTTAAACTAATTTCATAGTTTTTAAAGGAAATTACAATTTTTATCATTAATAAATATTCAATTTAGCTAAACTCAATTTGTAGACAGTAATAAATATTAGCATTTTCAAACAATCTCGAATTACAGGGTGTTGATTAGCCTGTCATACCATGTTAATTTTCTGCTCACAATATCGCCATCGCCCCAGGCACAAGTCAAGTTAATGCCAAACAATTTGTCAACAATTCGTATTATCAGATTTTTGATTGAAAATTTTGTTTTCTTTTTGTTGATGTTTCGCCGTGCTTCACTTGCAGTTGAGATGAGCGAAGATTGATTTGCCAGGGCAGCGAACAGACACAGTGAAAACAATAGAACTTGCTGCACAGTGTGCAGTTGAAGATGAAAATGATTGATTCGCCATAATGCGGTAGCCAGAGGAGAGACGAGCGAAGCGCTTGGCACTGAGCATTCACTCAAGAGTTTCTATTTGAGTTGAGTTCTTGTTTTAAACTGAAATATTCTAGTGTGTGTGTGTGTGTGTGTGTGTGTGCGTGTATTTATTATGCTCACTGGACTAATCATCAATCAATCAATCATATGAACGGCAATTGCTGCTGCCATGCATAAAACAAGAGGCGAAGGCGCTTCAAGCAACAAGCCCAGCAAAGTATGCAACACTTTTGTGCTTCAACTGCACAGTCTCTGCCAGTGTATGTGTGTTTGTATTTACTTTGTGTTGGCTTCACAACTTAACGGATCAAGCGCAGCCGCAGTTGCTGACTTTATCGCAGTCGCTGAATTTAATTTCAGCTGTCAATCAGCATTCATTACGCGCTTTAAAACCGCATTTGAAGACTTACCAAAAGAAAATTGCGCATACGTCACGGCACAATGCCAGGTAAACACAAGGCCATTCACACACAAGCACACACACACATACACACACAGAGATACTCACTTAAAAGAGGAGACGCCAAATTGATTGTAATTGACACTTATTGGACAGCAGATGCTGACAGAGTTTCGCCGTGCGGATTGTGAAACCTTTGCGCCTTTTGTTTCATTTTATTTATTTTTTTGCCGTCTTCGCTTAAATAAGCTGAGCCCGTGCAGAGAGATTGTCTCTGCAGAGAAATCAATAAACAGCAGTCTCTGGGAAAATATTATACACATTTATGTACTACAGAGAAATGCACTGAGCTTAGTTTTATACACATTATAGCAGACCTATGGCAATAGGAAATGGCGAGCTATCGACAGCGGGCGATAGCTATTCATCGATAGTCGATAATTGATTCAAAAAGAAAAACATTTAACAATTCAGATATTCGATGGATACGATATCAACACTAAATGGTTCATAATGTTGATAAAATCTAAATTATATACTCGTGAATATAATAATCGTGCTGATAATTATCTAATTCTGTTCATATGAAAATTGCAAAAAAAAACAAACAAATTTTATTTTTGATTTTGTAGCCATATGCATATCAAAGTTCCATTTAGTAAATCTATATATATTCCAAGGAAAATACAACAGCCAGAAAAAAAAAACTAAAAAAAAAAAGAAACGACAATAATCTATTTAGATCTGAAAATTTCTCAGCAACCGAAGAGAGAAAGCAGAGACCTTTCAACTGGATAAAGCATAGTTGGCATATAACTTGATTGAAATAAATTGCAAGATTTTTCTTATTTTAAAGCTGGCAAACAGACGCTCTGCAGTTTTTCAGACAAGAATTGCAGACAGGAAAAAAGAAAAACAGAAAACCAAAAAAAAAAAAAAAGCAAAGAAGGACAAAAAAACAAAATAATCGACGAAGCGATTTAGCAATTTGAAATTTAGTTTGTGAACTAAAAACGTGTCCAGCATGTTTGATATCTCATACGGTTTTTTGTTAATGAAACCTAAATCGAACGACAGAGACAGAGAGAGTCAGGGAGAGAGAGAGAGAGAGAGGGAGGGAGAATCTAGAAAATAAACTGTGCTCATTGAATTGATTTCGCAGTTGCTCGGCTTTATGTGGTCAACAAATTGTTTTAAATTTCTAACAACAAGTTGAACAGCCTCCCACTCACATACACATACCACACTTACACACCCACACACTCACACATAGCACACATGGAAGAAAGTTTTGTGGAATTAAGGGCCGACTCACTAGTGGCATCCATGGCACTCACTTACGCCTGCTTCGCTGGCCAACGGAGCATTGGATTTTAGCTGAGCTCTGAACCGATGCCAAGTGCAGTTTTGCCCGCTCCAGTTGGACCTCCAGCGCCGTCCTGCCTCTGCATTTAAAGTGGCGTCAAAGTTTTTCATTTAAATTGAGCAGCGAACGGAAGTCAAGCCAAACGAAGCTGGTGTGTTCCGTGCGTTTGATTGACGCACTGAATGATTGCCAGCCCATCGCAGCCGCATTAAAAACTTTAATGCGGCCGTAAATTTATACGCCCTGTCACTTGCTCTGGCACCTGAGACAATAAATCCCTTTACTTTCGCTTTTTATTTTCTCTTGTTTGCGTTTTCCAATATCTTTAATCAGCTTAAGCAGCGCTGAAGAAATTTCCAAATTGAATGAATCTGAAAATGCATTTGATTTCGTATTTTCACAAAAGTTTAAGCGGCATATGCCTGTGTCTTGCATATGCATGCTTATTTAGCTGACTGATTGACTATGAGATTGATGTTTTCTTGAACTAGAATTCTTTTTTAGTTAATTAAATGAAATTTACACTAAAATTTGTATAAATTTCGAGTTCCGACTTCTACTTTGATAAGTTGAATCTTTACACAAAAGCAAAATGTTGGACAATTCATTAAAAATTTAAGCTATAATGCTTGTTTAAAGTAGATTTGCCTATATTTATATGGGTGTAATCGAGTGTGACAACTTAATGGAGCAGATGTACTTCAGAGAGCTTAGCACTGCAGCCCAACAGCCTTATTATTCTATTGTGTAATTGATAATTGTCAATTAAGTATTCATTTCTGCCAATTGAAGTCAGTTCAAATCACAGACTGCTACCACACACACACACACAAATTGATTTTCTTTGTCTACTCTGAAAAGGTTTTAAGGATTTAAGGATTTTAAGGATTTGAGATCATTCATTTATACCCTAAACTGAATGATTTCAAATCCTAAATTTCTGCTGCCTTCTAAATGTGAAATCCATTGGGAGATATGCATTATGGGATCTGAGTCGCTTCATAATTCAACTGAATTCAGATATCATATTTTATAATGTTAAGCTTTGATTTATTTTTTTTTTATTTCTTGAAATTCAGAAACCATTGAGCAATTATAATATTATATTATTTTTCTTTAGAAACCATTGAACAATTATAATATTATATTATTTTTCTTTATAATATTATTTCATTGCAGAAATAATTTACCAAATTTTAATTAAACAATTTAGTCGAATTTAGATTATATTTTGTTATTTCTGCAATCCCATTGCCTCTTAAAACAAACTTTTTGACTTGTCTTTTATATAGAAAAAGCATCAGTCTCTCCAGTATTTATAATTTACTTCCATAGAGGTAGGGCATGTCAAAGTTTTCATTGGAAATAGACTCTTGCTGAGAGACTGAAATTTGACTATTAATTTGACTCTGCTATGAGTATATAATATTTCTCTGGCTGCATTATTTATGTAAGCCTTGATACCGTTACTGTTTCAACATTAAAGTATGAATTTGCTGTATTTGCTTTTTGGCTGCCACAAAAAAAAAAGAAAGAAAGAATAAATAAATAAAAGCGACAATCAACAGTCAAGCGGACAAAGAGGCAACAAAAAATTATAGAAAAATATATACATATATACATATATATGTATATGTATTGTGTATAGTATATAGTATATACGAAATGCTCATCATATTTTTATAACCACGTAGACATAAAGATTCGTATCGCTACACTTCTAAGGGCCAACACGAACGGGGAACTGGGGAGCTGGAGGCTGGGAGCCGGTCGGCGAATTTGTTGTTTCGTTGTTGCTGTAATCTTTTGTTATGTGACCAATAAAGTAGGCGGCAGTTGGCCTGCAGGCAAGCAAAAAAAAAGAAAAAAAAAGGAAGAATAAATATATACAGCCCGTGCAGGACACTGGCCGATGGGCAATGACTGGGCGTGGGTATGGGTGTGGGTGGGGGGAGGCGTGGAAAATTGGTACGTAAACCCGACATAAGCCAAATGTGCAATAAAAGGATTTGTGTGAGAAATTGCATGAGCACGCATTTTAAATCCACATTAAGTATGTATGTATGGGGCCACGGTGGGCGGCTGGCAATTTGGGGGCTTGCATGGAGTTTAGGTAGCCTTCTGCTGTGCGCCGGACAAGCGTGTATAAATAAACATGAAATAAAATTGCAATGAAAGGCCAAACAAAAATGTAGCGTGGCAAATTGTTGAGCTGTTGCGGCAACATGATTGAGAAATGATTTGTCAGCCAGAGAGTGCAGGCACGAGTATGAAATATGGCCAAGTGGGGCAGAGGCTAAGAGTGTTTCAGAGACTTCAATATATTGTTATTTGAAAGACTTAAAATTGAGATTTTTTCTGTATTTTAAATTTATTTTTTATGTTGATTAAATTTGTAAATATTTTCAAAAAACTTTTAAGTCATTATTTTTTAATTATTTTTAATTTTTTTTTAAATAATTTTTTAATATATATAAATAAAACTTTATTATGTTTCAGTGAATTATCTCATATTTATACTTTTGCTTTATTTCACTTGTATGTTCTGTGCTCTCCTGCTTAGAGCATTCAAACTTCGCTTAGCTCGCCTTCATTTCATTCATTCATGTTGATTCATAAATTAAACATTGTTAAAAGCTGTTATTAAAGGTAATTTCTATAATCTGAAAAGTAGAAATCGTTACGAGCGTCGCAGTTAACAAAGATCTCAAGAGCAGCAAAAACAAAAAAGCCAACCGAATAAATAATAAAAATAAAAAATTGACTTGGCTCAATGGCAATTATGATTATGATTTGGGCCCGAGGCCAATCAGACAACTGGCCAGAGTTGGGAGCTGAGAGTTGAGGGAGTTGGCGAGACGCAGTGCCACCAAGTGTTGCGGCTACGTGTGCGGCAAGCCGGCAGATAAATCAAGTTTTGTGGCAACAGCCGTTGACGCCTTTTGGCTTCGTTTGCTTTGCCTCAAAGTCGTTGACTTGAGGCGATCTGCTCTGCCTGGGATCGGGCACGGGGCGTGTCTCGCTGAGTTTTCTGTAAGGCATATAAATTGATTAGGGATCAACGGGGTTAAGCCGATCTATCAGGCGCACTCTATACAGACTTATGCAAACGATGTGTGGGCGCCAAATTTTCACTCGAGCTACACAAATATAAACATACATATGTCATGGAACAACCACATTTATTTTGTTCAGATTGCGTCTTAAATTAAATCAAATTATTTATCTTTTCTCCGTTGCTTGGAGTCTCTTTTACAAAAACAATTAACCAAAAGGAAGACATGCTCCCAAGCCGCAACTCAAAAAAAAAGGAAAGAAAAGAAAACAAATTCCATGAAAACTTGTTTAACAACTAGAAAACTTTTTGCGAACAGCGCTAAACATCAACAACAGCTACACTCACACAACCACACACACACTCACATGCACACACACTCACATGCACACACATACACACTCTCCCATATGAGTTTCATAGAATATTCTATTTCTCGTCTGTGCTGGCATTCGTGCAACAAGGCAGCAAATGCCTCCAAAGCGCTGCCCCATGTTTGTTTACTTTCAACTTACAACAACAACAACAACCATAACAACACCAACAACTACAAAACATGGCACAAAGTTTGAAGTGAACATTTGGCATTTCAACTAATTTCATTTTTGCGCCTCAAGTGTTTTGGCCATATGAAGTCGATGTTAAAAAATTAACTCCAAATTAAGTTTCTTGACGATTCGAGTCAGTTTTGATTAATATATTGAAAGCAAACATTGATATATTCTATTATGTTTTATATATTTACAATTATAAGTTCGTTTAGGAGTAGTAGTAACTATTATCAGTAGTAAGTAGTACTAAATAGCAGTAGTAGTTAAGCAGTAATGTTAGTATTAATGTATAGTAGTAGTAGTAAAATAAAGTAGCAGAGGAAGTACTTTTAGGACTCTTTGTATGAGTAACGATAATAGAAGTAGTAGGACGATCACGAGTAGTTAGCTATGTTAGAGCGACTAGTAGTAGTAGTAGTAGAAATAGTAATAGGCTATGCAGGATGGGTAGTAAAAGTATGAGTAGTAATAGTAAACAAGTAGTTATAGTAGTAAAAGTAATGGTAGTGAGAATAGTAATAGTAGCAAAAGTAATTATAAAACGAATAGTAACAGTGATAAAAGTAGTAGTTGTACAACTTGTAATAGTAGTAGAAGTAATAATAGGAGGAGTACTAATAATAGTAAAAGTAGTAGTAGTACGACTTGAAGTAGTAGCAGAAGTAATAGTAGGAGGAGTATTAACAGTAGTACAAGTAGTAGTAGTACAACCTGAAATAGTAGCAGAAGTAATAATAGGAGGAGTATTAACAGAAGTACTATTATTACAATTAGCAGTAGTAGTAGAAGCTGCACTCATTGTAATGAGTAGTAATAGTAATAAAATAAGTAGCAGTACGAGCACTAGTAGTAGTAGTTAAAGTGGTAGCTCAAGTAGTAAGTAATAGAACTAGTCTAATAGTATTAAATTCAGGGTACGAGTGATAATAGTAGTAATGGAATATGCATAGTAATGGAACGAGTTGCAATAGTAGTAGAAAAATTAGTAATAGTACGAGTACTAATTATTGTCATTGAACGATGAACTAGTAATAGAAATAATATTTGCAATAAAAATGGGAGCAGCAGGTGGAGACATATTACTATTATTAATAGTATCGATTTGAGACGCAATTGATCAATTGAGAGACACAACTCGCAGAAAGTTACACTGAAAAGCAAATCAGGAAAGTAGTCAGGTCATAGTAAGCAGGAATAACTTTATGAATAAAATATTTATCTTGTAGACTAGATCGACATAAGCTAAATGAAGCATCGTCAGTAATCGCCCCATAAAATGACATACCACCCGGCATTAGGTATTATTGGCAAGAATTATCCGTCGTCATGCTGCAAATACATATTGCTACAACTAAAATTCCATTGAATATACATATATATTATCCAAAATCAATAGCCGCAAATCATGCTCGAACTTATCAGGCCAATCAATTAAATATTCAGATTTACGAAGAAGGGCCGCAATCCGAATGCCTAGTCCAAGTGCGGGTCCAATGAATGCCCTTTTAGCCGAGTCACACAAAGGCGCTTACTTAAGATTCATTCGCTTGGCTATGGGCTGCAAGTTTTTTTTTTCTTCCTCGTTTTCTTTCGCTGGGGCTCCCTTTGTGATTGCGTAATTACGTCTAATGAATTCAGCGCAAAACGAAATTGAAAGAGCTCGTCCTGCGCATCCTGCTCAAGGAATTTCATTCTGCTCAACCTTTCTAGCTGAATTTTCCTGCAGATGCAGCTGAGGATTTGTTCATGTCGCTTTTCATTTTCATTTCCATTTTTTCGTTGTTGTTTTTGTATTTTTCTCTTGCTCTTTCCAAAGACATGATGGAATAATACAAATTTAAGGCTGCCGCAAAGCTGTAGAAGGGTTTGCTCACAAAGCCAATTAAATAGCTTTTTGGTCAATCGATTTTGTGTGTGTGTGTGTGTGTGTATGTAAATAAACCCTTAGGCCGAGGCCAGAAGCTGTCAGTTGCTGCCGGTGGCTCGACTCTTTAGCCTTTTCGCCAGCAGCTGCTGCAAGTGCTTTAAGGACATTTTTGGGTAATTGACATTTTGACATCAATTACCGCACTTGCTGGGCGTAAAACTTGTGCTGAACCAGCTCTTGCTTAGCGCCACCTTCCCCCCCACACCTCCACCTCCTCCTACCATCGTCTTCCGCTTCTTCAATTTGTTTTCGTTGTATTTGTTGTTCACCGAAAACTGAATTACGAGTATCACCTGAGAGAGAGCTAACTGCTAATGATTCGAGTGCTTTTCAAATGCGAAACAAAACTGAAGAGCACGCCTTGAGTGAAAGAAAAGGACAACAAATATATATAAGGAACGATTCTCAGGCAAAGAAGTCGAAGAAGCCGATAAATTCCTAGAGCAGACACAACACACAAATTATCGGGAAACTTCAGTTATAATAGCTAAACTATGTGTTGACTTACTTATTGGTAATACAAGAAATGATTATTCGATTGACTAACTGCTAAACTGGCTGATTGGGAGGTCGACAATTTGATTGACTAATGATTGATTATATTAATAAAGCTAACTGACAGAGTGATTGATTGATAGAAAGAGATTCTTATACAGATTCTTATACTGAAGCCTAGATTTGCTTAAATTCTCTTAACTTTCACATTATATTAACAGATATAAATTTGCAGTATCAATGACTTACCCATTTCATTTATCCAAAACCTTTAATAGACAGTTAAAGCGACGTATTTCCGAGAGCACTCCTGCAAGTTCTTCGCACATTCTAAAACACAGTCGTAGCTTATCGATACTAGCTAAATTCCATATCGTATGTCAAAGTTTTTTGCTAGCCCCAAGCCAAGTGGATGCAACAAACTCCCTTGGCCCGCATTTGGCTCAGCCATTTGGCGTCCAAGTGGCGCCTCCCATTTGGGGCAATCGCAACACAGAAACAATCTCAACTGTCAGTGGGAACTCAATGCGCCAGGGCCAGACTGTCAGGCTGCCAAAAGCGGGTCAAGCAACCAAAGCTGCATACATATTGAAATCGCAACAGTGGCAAAAAAAAAAAAAAAAAAAAAAAAAAAAAAAAAAATATGGAGAAAACAAAAAGCTAAAAAGAAAGCAGCATTATACAACTATTGAATACCCTGTAATTATGAATTTTGGATTTGATTTACTGAAGGCCCTAAGCAACCCAAGTTGAAAGTTGCTTTTGGTGGCTATGTGATTAATAATTTATTTTATATATATATATATATATAATATATATATATAGATATATATTTTTTTTTTAATTTTTCAATCAATATATGTATAAACGTATATTTAATTATCTGTATACTTATATTTTAATAATTTTTTTTTTTGCATTTAATAATATGCAATCTGTTTAGTATGTGAACATTTTGAGAATCTTTCTAATTGAACTTAATTAATAATATGAATCTATACTCTCGATTCAGAGCCGAGACCTCAATGACTGTGAGCTGCTCAGTGATAATACTTTTACAGGGTATATATCAAGCAGCAACAAAAGGAAATGTCATTGGGTTTTGTACAGCAAATGTAGTGCAACAGCAACTGTAAAATGGGTAGAGGAAAAATTTTTAACGCTGCTTCCTCGACTTCGACTTCGTCTTCTTTTATTTTATATTCTTTTTTTTTTCGGGGCTGCTAACGTTTTGAAGTCATTTTCGTAATGGAATGACTTTTGAATATTTGAAGAGCTGTTATACAACATTGAAAACTTGACTGGCTGGGCTACACATGATGCTGGTGCTGCTGTTGCTGCTGTTTCTGTGAAATCTTGGGAAATGCCTCGGGACAAGGAACTGGGTGTCAGCATTGTAACGATTTAGCTCCATGCCTCCCTTTCCTTGCACCCTTTCTATCTATCGTCGCATTGAAATTTTCATGAAGTCCTACTCCCTGTCTCTCTCTCTCTCTCTTCCCCTCACTATGTCTTAGCTGGCATCACAGCAAGTTTCTTTTTAATTTTTAAGCAACTCTTCTCGCACAGTTTTCAATTTGTTCGGCATGCAGCTATCTGTCTAACCTAAGCATGTATCCATTTCAACTCGAAACTTCAAAGAGAGAGGCAGAGAGAGAGAGAGAGAGGGAGAGAGAGAGAGAGAGAGAGGGGAGAGGTAGATAGAGGTAGATGCAGCATCAATTGCTCAAGTCAAGTGCCAAAGTTTGCAATTGCAACATAATCGATGATTGGCAACAAGGGACCAAAGAGGGAGAGAGATAGAGAGAGAGATTTGTCAGAGAGACGCGCGGAACAGGTTTAGTCTGCATGTGAATTAATGCCAAATGCTGCAAAAGTTCGAATGTGCAAATGTTTGCAAGTATTTGAAGTACAGATTTTCCATCTAGTTAGCATTTTCTTTACTTTTTCTTTTCCTCCCCCATTGCCAAAAGCAAGTCAAATAAGTCAAAAATTCAATGCCTTTGTCATCGGCTCTTTTTGGCCAAGTACTTTCAATAAATTTAAGAGCTCTGTACTTTTGAAGCTTAAATTTGTACATATCTACATACAAATATAAAACATATTTAGTTTGTTTAGAAATAAGCTTTAGTCAATAAATCTTTTCTAATACTTGAATGCTTTTCAAATATGTTTTATGTTTATTTTTAATTTTTTATTTTTTTTTTATAGATATTTACCTGCGATACTATCCCTCATATAAAGTAAATAAATCTGAAGTCGGCTCAAAGAGTGTGGATCTAGGACAATATCTCACAAGGAGAGATCTACCAGAGAAATCACAGGTATGAGAGCAAGAGAGAAAGAGTTAGAGAATTCTTTTACTAAAAACCTAAACCTAAAAAAAATTGGAAATAAATATAAACAATAAATACTTTTTTTTTATATTTTTTTTATTTAATGCTCAATTCGTTTGTAGCGCAATTTTTTTTATAATTAATGTATTTTTTTTTATAATTTTCACTTAGCTGTGCATTAAAAATAAATTATTTGCTTTTAGCTAATAATAGAATATGTATATACATATATACGAAAAATAGTTGAACTGTTGTTTTTTTTTTTTTACTGTGAATGAGAGTTGCTTGAAATATGACTAATGGCCTTGTATATAGATACGGGAATATAATTAATTTTATTTGAACAAGTTGCTCAAGCTTGATATAAACATATTAATAAGCAAGTGTTGACATTATCTATGGGCATTCGACATATACATATTTATACATATATATAAATAGTCCATAAATAATTTGATTAGCTGAGGCGAAATTTTTATGGCACCCACATGAAGCTACGAACTATGTTTTTAGTGAGGACAAATGTGTGTGAAGAGGGGGAAGCGGGGTGGGGAGGATACTAGGAGTCGAGCAGGGCTACTATTTCTTTCTTGTTTTCCATTGGCCAATTCAAATGATTTTGTTTTTGTTTTGTCGCTGGTTTTTGGCGAGCCGATGCTCACATATTTATGATCACTCAATTAAGGGCGCATGAGCAGGGGCGTGGCACACACTTACACTCTCTGCGTGTGTGTGTGCTTGAGCACATATCCATTAGCATGCCATTGCATTCCATTTTCATTTATTTGCCCATATTATTTATGCGTGTTTGTTGCTTTTGTTTAGCTCGAATTGGCATCAATATGCCCAACACACACACACGCGCACACACTCACACAGGGGACAGCTGGCACGCCCCTGCCCACTCGCTGACTCGTGTGAGGCATTAATGTTAATAATGGACGAGTCTGTGCGGCCACAGAATGTTGGCCAATCTACTCGTAAATAGTTAAAAATTATATTTGATTACAGTGGGCATTGCCACAAAATGATGTCCAAGAAACCAGATAAAGAAAGAAAGAGCCGGCTCTCTCTCTCTCTCTCTCCCTCTCTTCTTTTGCTCTGCTTTGTGCTGGAATTGATTTTGTTTCGTGCCAAAATTGAGATGAATTGTTTAGTAGGCAATTTGTTTAAGTGTTGCGCGAGCGAAGAAATTCTTTGGGGGACCGAGCCTCGCACTCAAATGGAACTTAAAAACTGTTTCTTTATGTCCTTGGCCATAAATGTGCGCAAACAAATCTTTGCTGAGAAGTCGCAGAGCGACGCCTCATTCTTATGCGACTCTCACTAACTTAGTGAAACACTTAATATTCCAGATAGTCTTTTGTATTAGCCAAATGCTATTCACTTGCTTTCGTCTCGGCGGATTCTACTTTGATATTTTAGTATAAATGTTTTATTTTTATGGAAGGAGGACTAATTTATTTATTTATTTATTTATTGTCATCAGGAATTAATTTTAAATAACAAAAAGGAGGACTAATAAAAGACTGTAAAAGAAGAAAATATATATAGATATTTAGATATACAAAAATAAAAATTTAATTGTTATTTTACATCTAAAAAAATGATTGGAGATTGAACTAACATAATTTTTTGACATAAATTAATATTTTTTTTTTTATTTATTTAGTTATTTTCTTATTTTTTTGAATGCTTATAGTAGAGTTTTATGAACTTGTGAAACATTTTATAGAGTTGTATATTTTCTTAAAAAACGCATATTATAATATCTCTATCGGCCTGGGCTGCCAAGCTCAGCCAATTAGTGACTTCACTGTATTCTTAATAATTGAAAAACTTAAAGAAAAAAAAAATATATATAAAATGAGTAATTAAAAAAAATATAAAAGTTGTGTTGTTGTATAAAAGTCTAGAACTCCTTAGACTATGCAGTAATTTAATTTTTCAATAACTCATCGCAATTATAATTGTTCTAAATTGATCATTTTACAATATAAGATATAAGACTTATTTCATATCCGTCGTTTCCCTTATCATCGATAACAATCAAACATTTTGTTTAGGATTTTAAGTTCAGCTATAATAATTGATAGTGATTTTAAATTTACTTTAATCTTTAATGATTTTCCAGCTCTCTGCATATCTGAAACGTATTTCAATTGAACAGATTTCTATAATATTATTACGCTCAGGTAATGTAACAGCAATGTAGGAATAGTAGCTTGACTGGAATAGTAGCTCTGGTCAGCGTTTAGGGTATTTATCTTTTGGGGACTTCATTTTCTTCATTCCCTTTATTTATTTCTTATTGGTCCTTAATAAAGAGATAAGGTTTCTACTAAGTTGAATTAATTATATATAGAAATTGTGCTATAAATGTTTATACAAAGCTCTACCCGATATACTCTATATACACAAATACCTTTGCTCTGCATTAATTTAGAGGCAAAATCATTTAAATGTCAAGCTGAAAACAAAGTTTCGACTCGGAATTAATAGGCTAGAGAATTGGAGGACATTTTATGTGTCTATTTGAACAACGGCAGTCAGATAAGATAAAATCGCAGACAAGCAAAGCCTTTTTACCAACGCTGTCTTGTAGCTTTGACCGAGTGCTCAATAATTATTGGGCTGACTGGCTGACTAAGTGAATGCATTTCCATGAATTTTCAATTAATAACAATCAATAAGCAATGCGAGCAGGCCGGAAGGCGGCTGCACGTTCGTTAAACTGTCCAAAAAATTAGCATCATTCTACATTGGGGTTGTCAGACGTGTGATATATATGTGTATATGTATATATGTATGCTTGTATGTGCAGTTTAGTGTGTGATCTAAAAAGGTTTTGGTACATCTCCAGCCCGAACGGGCTAATGCAGTTTTCTTGTTAGTCGCTTGCATTTAAATGCTGGTCGGCAGTTTTTTTTTCCCCCCCCACCCCACCTCATGACATGAGAATTTAGCAGAGATCCGTGGCTGAGCATTTCAGGCCAATTAGTCAAATTTGTTGTGCCCTAAAATATATGCACGACTGCTGGCACTGTCGTACGATTTACATTTATTTATTTATTTTTTTTTTTTCGTTTTTGAAGCCACAAAACCGAAAAACCGGTTCGGACCGATGCTTCGGCTGACCCTTGAACGCCGTTTGACCTTTCAACACGATTCGTGCGTGCGTATCGAAATCTTAATTGTTTGACCTCTTCCATCGAGCGACACCAAATACTAAAGGATAATTTCTTACAAATTCTTACAAATTAAAGAGCGAGCACTGACTGCATTAAGTGTATGCGTGTGTGTTTGTGTGTTTGTAGGTGATAAAAGCAATATGTTTTCATCTATCAAGGGTACTCTGTGTGCCTAATCGAAAGGCCCCCCTCCAGAGAGCGTTCGCTCGGCTCAAGTTGAAAGCCGTGTGCGGTCCCGGCCGGGACCGGTGGGGCTGCTGCTCAGCTCCTTGAGCCGTACAGCTCGAGTGTTGGCCGTGTCCATTAAGTGCCCTTGCGGTCAGGTAGAAAATTTTAATTGGTCATGGTCAGATTTCAATGTTCTGTAATGTAAATACATATATATATATTTATATTGTATATGCATAATCAAGTGTGCTGCTACATAATGAAAAGTTATGTGATATTTTCTGGCTACTCATCATTATCAATAATATTAAAGCCCGCTACCCTGTAAATTATGAGTATATGAGAGACTTTGCTTAAATAGGAATATTTTCATGTAAATTAATTTGTAGTTGCATTTAATTAAATACAGATTAAAATGTAATTACGAATATATTTGGTATTATTATAAATTTAAAAAAAAAAAAAATAAATAAACAAATTAATACATAAATGTAGGCATAGATCTTATAAATATTTA
The DNA here is from genome assembly GCF_054131105.1 of Drosophila navojoa. Lineage (NCBI taxonomy): Eukaryota > Metazoa > Arthropoda > Insecta > Diptera > Drosophilidae > Drosophila > Drosophila navojoa. The sequence goes on along the minus strand of NC_142891.1, from coordinate 10,560,667 downwards.
TATGTTAAGTAAATAAATGTGGGCAGGTTTTTAATGAAAAAAATTTAGTTACATAAATACATATTTTTTTGTACTGATATCTATTATAAAATTTTTTGCTTACGTAAATTGCCAAACAGTTTTTATTAAGTTCTAAATTAAGATATGCAGATACATAACATTCATATTCTTTTATGGTATTACCAGGTCGAGTTGTTTTATATTTTATATTTATATTATATATGTTTATATTTATATTACATATAAATTTTTATTTAAAATTATTATCAAGCCCATTTGATATATTATTTTTGGATTTTTTCAACTTTAATTTATCGCGCATCTTGGCAGGGTATTTTCAAGTCGATCTCTTGGCATTTACTATTATTTACATTTTTATGGTGGGTGTAGCGCATTTTGATTGCTTTGCTGGCATTTTGTTTACCTTTGTTGCCCCAACTCTGGAAAGGGTTCTCGGTTATTATTCTAATGCGCTTGAATGACCGATTCGACTTATGTGAATATCCTATACAAAAATTGAAAGATAACTCAATTTGCTGGCGACCAACGAAAGATATTTTTGTGTGTCTAATAGATTTTAATCTTTGTATTTCATAATGATCAGTTTGTTGGAGCTTAGCAGGCGGCAAACAAAATAAAGTGCTTGAGCTCTGAGTAAGTTGTGCTAATCTGATCAAGTTTTGTGGGATACAATTGTTGAAATATTCTAATATATAATTTTGTTCTTATCATTTTATATGTTATTAATATATTTCTTTTATTTATAAATTTGAAATCTGTATTTGGTTAAAAATCTTTGAAAAATTTATTTTATTGACATATGTAGGTACAAAGATTAACCAGATCTATTGCATTTCTTGCTTTTTAATTGAGAACGCCGTTAGTGTAGCCTTTTGCTAGGGATTTTAATAGCTATGGAAATAAACCGCTGACAGATGATATCGAGTTGGGGTCTTGAAATATCTAACTCTATTTCACAATTTTCCTATATATCTCTGCTAACTTAAATGATCCATGTTAATTTAAACTGTTTTCAATTTTCAAGAAAAATATTTAGATATTACTCTTTCTATATTCATAATAAATGTGCACCTCTCATCATCTATAAAGTTGCATCAGAAACAAGCATGGGCATCAAATTATATAATCATGTGGGTCAGTCAACCGAAGGCATGTGGTCCATATATGTACATATATGGGCATTTAAGCATGCATGGACATGCCGAAAGGTTTTATGTGCAGTATGCCAAATGTTAATGGCAATAAAAATGTTCGAGTGTGAATGCAAGAGAGAGAGAGAAAGAGAGAGAGAGAGAGAAAGAGAGAGAGAGAGAAAGAGAGAAAGAGAGTAGGAGGGGAGAGGGAGATATAGGTAACTGGCATGCAATCGTATCGTATATTGTATTGCTGTTTCATGGCGGATCTTTCTCGCTTTTGCTTTGGGGCTACGATGTGGCATCAACTTTAAAATGCAATTGCCACACATTTGTAAAATGCCTAGCTGATGCAGTAGCAGTAGCAGTAGCAGTAGTTGTTGCATCTCCATATCCTGGGCATATTAACAATTATGTGTTTGCACAGCAACAACAACAACAACAACAGGCAAGCAGCAGCAGCCACAGCATTCGTCGATTTCGATGGGCTGTAAAAGTGCATTCGATCGAAAAGTTTTCATTATGTTACAGACGTCGGACTCGGCACTCTGATTCGCATGCAGAGAGGGTGCGATAGAGAGGAAGTAATCGAGCGAGAGCGAGAGAGAGAGAGGGCATAGTAGAGGCAGGGCGAAAGCAGTTGGAATGGCTGGAACTATCTACGCTTCAGTTCATTTATTTGCAGACTGCACAAGCTGTATTTGTGTGCGTGTGTGTGTCTGTGTGTGTGTTTAATTCAGTCAACTATTTAGCACTTGCACAGTGCAACGAAACGGCCTACGCACAGAGCCATGAAATTGAATCGCAATTGTGTAAAAAAAGGGCATTAACAACAACAACAAATGTGCAAGGAAAAAATGTGAAATAAATTATTAGAACAAAGCCGCGAAAATAAATACACTGCCAATGGTATTCGAATTGAAAGCACGCTTTAAAAAAATAATTCATAGAAAATACAAAGTTTGATGCATTTAAAGGAAATGAAATGAATATACTTTTCAATTTGCTTAAAATATTTTTATAGGGACTCTCTGCCGGCACAAATCGAAACTGAATTAAATGATAATAAGAAATTATTATTATTATTATTTTTTTTTCTTTTTTAAACTTTTACTATTTTTTATAAATTTTAAATTTGTTTAAGTTTCAGTTGTGTAACAAAAATCGAAATTATATAAAATATATTTGAATTCATGTTTATAATTTGGCGACTCTAGCTCTAAGGATGAAGTATATTTTATCCAGAAATGTGAAAATGAAATGAATAGCAGAGTAATTTCACAATTTCTAAGGTCTTATCAAAATCAGGGCAAAGTTAGTTCTTTGCATTCGTTTGATCTTTTCATTAAACTTATTTATTAAAAAAATTTGTTTGCTTATTTTGTGGTGTTATATTTTACTTTAATTAAACAAAAAATTTCTGCGAAATGGAAAAGCAATTTCCACAATGTGGAATGTGTTTAATGAGCAGATCTGTCATCTCAAACGATTCTACTTTTTGAGGTCGTGTTGGCGTTTTAATCGGATTAACCCAAAAGTATAAAAAATTAATTTATCGAAAGGCTGCCAAAAATATGTTAAGATATTGATTTTAATGTGCCACCGAAAAGAAAGCGTTGACAAAATATATTTACCCAGTCGAAGACCCCCCAAAATGTTACACATTTTTAAATATTTTTTAAGATTTTAAGCGCATTAGAAAAGAGAAGTGAAACAAAAAATGCGTAAGCGCATTTGTTGCCTTGGGTTTGCTGTTCGATGGTAACTCAAAGTAGCCACAGCTTCAAACCCACTCAACATGAGAAGCTAAGCCATGTTGCCAGCAGCATGTATGGCTGGCATGAAATTCACCACACTGTGGCTGTCAAACTGTGCTGTAGCAGTTGCGCTCGAACCCTTCAGCATCGCTCTCAAACCGCTGAGGCGCAACATGTTGCGAGCTTTGCACTCAAACCGAGCTTGACTCATGTTGCTGCAACATTGGCACGCACTGCAACAATGCTGCTACAGCAATTGGTTAGCTTCGTCAAACACGAAGCAAATGCCGAAGCAAAGACGAAGTTGCTTTGTGTTCTAAGCAGAAGAAGTAATAATAATATGGAGCATATTGCGTCTGGAGGAGATGATGCGATGTCCAAAAGCTTTTGGCTAAGCAGCTCGTGTAGGTCTATTTGTTGATTGTTGTAGTCCATACAAATTAAAACATTAAAATATATTTTATTTATTTATTTATATTAATTACTAAACTTATTAATGTATGCCTACATAAATATTAAAGGTAATAACTAATAAAACTTTTTTAATAAAAAAAAAAAAATTATAAATATAACATATGCATATATACATATGTATATATTTTTATTTTATTTTTTGATGATTTTATAGTTATTGCTATAATTTTTAATGTACATATATATAAATATACATATATATAAAAAATGTATAATTCAATATATTATTATAAACTTTTAGGGTAAACAAGTTTTATTTGATTAAGATTTTATTTATTTTGTTGTACTACGATACATAATTATAATATATGTTTTCACTTTTATACATACAAATAGAAGCATAAATGAGACAGAATATAAAACATCTAAAAATAAAAATGTAAATATATAAATTTAAGCTTACAAGTTTTTTAATTGTTATAAGTATATATGAAATTGTACAAAAAATAATTATAATTTAAACAGGCTAACATTTCATTAGGTTCTCTTTGTAATATTTTTATTTTATTTTATTTTAATTTTTTTTTTTTAACAAATTTTTTTAGAAATTCATTTGAAAATTTTATTAATATTTGGATACAACTCAAGTAGTTTTCATCTATTGCCCATAACATATGGAACTTCCTTGACGCTGACAGATCGCCTGCAAAATCGGGCAGCTGGGGCTGGGTCGGTGTCCAGGTGAGAGCAGTTGGTCAGGTGGAAAAGTTGTTAATTAGCCGAAATTTGTTTTGTTTTCTTCGGGCACGACTCGTCGCGCTCAAAGATGAATTAATTAGTTATTCATACGAAATTCGCAGTCGACAGACCAACGAAACCAGACAACATTTTTAGCTGACGATTTTAATTTTAATTTGTATATACAGAAATATGTATATGTAAATATATGTACATATATATCGTCTGGCACGTTTATCTCTGGACTTCTTTGGCCTGAGCTTGAGCCACACTTGGAATCCAGAATATTTTGCGTTTCTTCTACGTCCTGGCGCCTTTTCGTTTGGGGCGTGCACAAACAACATACAAAAAAGAAGAAAAATCTTGCAGTCGGGCGTTGCCTACTGCAGAATACTCATTCAGGACTCTAACGCTTCCAGATGTACTCCCTGATTTGCCTTTAATGGGCGTGGATAGATCCAACGGACTTTCGCTTCGAATTTGTATTCCAGGCTTCCAACTTTGCAGTGGTTTAACTATGCAGGGCATTTTTCGATTAGCCACGCCCCTAGTAGGCGATACAGGATAAGCTAAATATTTTAATAATTGTAGGGTATGCTCTATTTTAAAGAGGAGTAACAGACAGACGATCAGACAGACAGCGCACAAATTACCAACTAATATACTCATTTCGCATTCGTGAATGCGCATAAAAAGGCATAAATAAATTTTTGGGTTATGCGTCGTTCGAGAAAAGTGAAATTAGCATAAAGTTTTACTTCAGCTGCTTGTTTTTTTTTTTGGTTCTTGTTTTGTTTCGCGTCTGATATACATATATTTTCGTGGCTTTCTTTCGCTTTTACTTTCGCTACGTATTTTTCATTCGCAACTTTGTGTGTAATTTCTTGGGTGTTGTCCGCCTGTTGAGGTTGTTCACGTTGATAGTCCCCAAATTGTTCTAGACATCAACATTATGGAACGTGAACAAAAAAAATGAGATGATGAAAAAAACTGTAAGAAATTAGTCATAATTTTGCTTTTGGGTTTAGTTTACTTGCTCTAAAATTGTTATTTTCTTGCCCAATTTGTTAATGCTGCTTAAGTTTGGCTTATCTAAAGATATATGAATAAATAATTTACAAATATTCTAGTGCTTCTTCAATGCAAATATTTGTACTTATTTTGACTTATTTTTTTAATGCATTTTCAATAAAAATTCATTTGATTGCAATAAATGTTTGTTATTTTTTATGCTTATTAATTGCAAGATGACCATAATTACCGTTAATTTATTTAGTAATTATATTTTAATTTTGACAACATGGCAGTAATGTCGCCACACACAAATACCTGAAAATACATATACATACATATATGAATGTATATCGTTCCATCTATAGCTAATTATGTAGTAAAGCGAGATGTTCAATCGGAATCGTTAATGACACAGACGGCGCAGAGTGCGCTTGCATCTGTTTTACTATAATGTAGATAATTTATTATTAGTCAGAGGGGGAGAGAGGGAGAGAGAGAGTGAGCGAGTGAGAGGAATGTGTGTAAAGAGAATTTGCATGCAAGCAATGAATAACAAATTAAAACAACAACCGAAATAAGTCCGAATGTTGCAGCTAGGCGTTACTGACTGCAGTATACTCATTCATTCATTCATGGCCCAAACGTTGCCAGATCAATTTTCCAATTTGACAATTCCTCAATAGAGAGTATCAACAATAACTTATTCTTTCAAATAGAAAATGCTATAAAAATTTAGAATATACAATTTTCCCGGTTTTCCACGCCCTCAATGGATATATTAGCTTGTGTTAGCAACCCGAGTATTAATCCCAAATTTTGGTTCTCTAGTAATTCAACTATTTATGGTTACTGGCACAGCGCAAATGCATTTTACCTATGGTCACGCCTATATATTTTACAATTCGAGGATATAGACGGGAAATGGCTTCAATTCATAAGCATAGACGGCCAAAATCAATATACTCATTTCGATTTCATGAATGAACATTAAAAAAAAAAACATAACCCGACATCATAAACTGAAGCTGAACAGGAACAAGCTGCTTAAATGAGATAAATCAATTGCTAGAACGGGTGAGCAGACCACACGAGCGTTAACATATTTTATTTGTATTTATTTATATACAGACACATTCATTTCTATATGAAATACACTCGGAGAAATGCGTGGAGTAGTTATTATATGTGTGTTCTGTGAGAGGGAGAAAGAGCGAGAGAGAGTGAGAGAGAGAGAATGAGAGTGTGAGAGAGAGAGTGAGGGAGAGGGAAAGAGAGAGACACAGAGAGAGAGAGAGAGAGAGAGAGAGAGAGAGAGAGAGAGAGGGAAAGAGAGGGAGAGACAGGCAAAGACAGAGAGCGAGTGTGAGATGAGAGATTGAGTGATAAAGAGTGTAAATATAATTAGAATCAAAGAAAAAAAACCTGGAATTGCAGAGAAAATTACCTGCACATATGTATAAAACATAAAGGATAAATAATAAAATCATAATAAATACAAAAATATAATTAATAATATTGTAAAAAGAAGTAATTTAAAATAATTATGAAAAATATAATTAGCTTTTCCAAGTTTAAATGAACTTATAAATTTTAATATATAGAATAAATTATAATTCAACTGAACAGAAATATGATTATAGAATATGTGCTTGACAGAGTTCTAAAATGCTGAAATTATACAATTTTTTTTCTTTCAATGAGCATGAATAAATAAATAATTAAATTTGAAAATAGGGTAATTATTGAAATTCCTAAGAATATAATAAATAAATAAATTACTACAAATATATTAAAACAATATATAAATTTAAAATAAAAATATGTAAATAAATAATAAATATTTAGTTTAAAATACATAGAAAATGATTTTGTTTGGATATATTAGTTGAATTTCAAGCTATTTACTTAGCTTCTGTAATTTTCCAGCGTGTATGTCGCACAGGCTGTCGGCATATTGAGGGCCTAATTAAAAGTGCCAACAGTTGAGGAAGCTTAAGCAAACAAACAAACAAACATGAGACAAACAGATAAACATGCAAACAACTGCGGCGACAACAAGTTGATTTCTGAATGGACAATGAGCGAAAGTGGGAAGCTGAAGTTGAAGCCAAAGGAACAGCCAAAATAACAAGCTGCAACACACACAGAGACACACACACTCACACTTACAAAGCCTCAAGCACAGCATACAAAAACTGTGTAGAGCATTCAACAAATCGTCATCAGCTGGAACACTTCAACATTGACAAGAGGTAAATGTATATAGAATAAATATACATACGTATACATATATATATATATACTTATATATATACAGATATATCTCCTTTGACTTTTAATTGGGCATCTGGAGAACATATCGCATGACCATGCCCATGTCCATGCACATATATTTTATGTATTTTGCATTGCATTATAAGCTCACTCTATTGAAGTGAATTTCAAACTAAATGCTGATGCCAGTACCTGGAGCTACCTAAGGCTTTGCTGGCTAGCCATTGGTGGATCTAGCATTATCAGTAAGTTAGTTGACTTTGTTGTTGGCAACATCATGTTGTTGTCAACAGATCAAGCATATTGTCTAGTTTGTGGTGGGATTGCTCTCAGTTTAATAATATAATTTTAAATTCATTCTCAAAGGCGAAGTATATTAGTTCTGTTATTCTTAAGAAATTCTTACCCCACATTTTTTTCAACATTTTTGTTTTTTGAAAATAACCGACTTTAATGATAAAAAATGTTTCAATTCTGCCAATCAAATCTTTCTAAGATTGATATAAATATAGAACTTGTGTGCATTCTTTATCAGATACTCTATACCCATTGTTCGCCTCGAGCTAGAGGGCATAATGAACTGCTTGACAACGCAAGGGAATGCCAATTGCTGCACTGAACGGTTTCCATTGCATTTGCAGTTTAACGGAACTTGGGCTTCTTAGACGGAGCCAAGGGGCAATTGGCATGGGGCAAGTTTAATTCTAAACAAATTTAATTGAAAAACTTTTCGGACGCTCTACTGATGGCAATGGTCAGATTTTGGGCAAAGCTGAAGCTATAGCAGTAGCTACTCGAGCCACAAAAGGATACAAATGCATATGAAATTGTTGCAAAGTTGCAGTTGCAGTTGCAGAGGCAGCAGCAGCAGCATGAGCAGCAGGAGCAGGAGCAACAACATTTGCCAATTGCTTCTTGTCCCTGGTCCGTTGCTTGTTTGTCGCGATTCACTTGAGAAACGTTTGGCATTTAGCTTTCAGTTTGCTTTTATTTTTGTACTTTTTTCTTTTATTGAGGGAAAGACTCTCGACTTGGCTCCAGCCAGGGAAGCGAACCAATTTGTATGCCCGTTCATTTAATAAGCTCGAGTGTATCGGCTCTTGGCTGTGATTTGAAATTTGAAATACGACTCAACTGAATATTCAGTTTTGGGCGCGCATTATGCAGTCGATAGTGTCCGATTGCGATACAGTTATTTAATAAAATTTAGTTTTATTTGTATTATTTCCTGGCCAAAAGTCATGCGAAGTGCAGCAAAACTTTTGCAGTTCTCGCTCTAAATAAAACTCAATAAGAAATAGAAAAAAAAAAATATTTGTTGAAATTTTGTAATTGTTTTTATAATTTTTCAAGATTTGTTATAAAATACGATTTTTATATAAAGTTAAATAATATGAAAATTTTTAGTATGATATTTCTGTCTAAACATTTTATTTTAATGTAATATTATATTAATATTATTAATAATATATAATATATAATATAATAATTAATATTATTAATAATATATTTATTTTAAAATTACAATTATAATTAAACAAAAAAAAATAGTATATATATCTTTTTAAAATATGATAGGATTTATTTTTTTTTTCTTTTAAAGAATTTAAATTAAACTTTATACTAAGCTAAGTTAAGCACTGTTATGTATTATATGCTTCCTCTCTTTCTTTCTTTTTTAACCTTTTTTTGTGTCGCATTAGCTAAAATATTTTCAGGATTTTGTTTCTTGAGTGCTTAAAGCTTTACACAGATAGTTACTTAGCAGTCGTAGAGATAGAGAAATAAATATTTATTTATATATAGTTCTGTTTAATATTATTTTCAGTCACACACACACACACACACATACGTACATTCAATTGAAAGCCAACGAGATCGTTGCGATATGGAAAATGGAGATGAATCGCAGCTATTCAGCTATAAAATGCTGTTAACTATGTGTGTGTGTGTGTGTGCGTACAGACAATATGCTGTGCGTGTGAGTGTGTGTGTGTCGCATGACTTAAGATATTTTATTGGTTTCAAGCGGCTGCCGGAGCGCGCACTATTCAAAGATTTATATGAAAACTCAAGGATCAAGCTGCAAGTGCTGCTGCTGCTTATAAGTAGTTGTGTATATGTGTGTGTGTGTGTGTGTGTATCTGTGTAAGCATGACATTTGTCAACTGCAAGTGGCTGCCAAGGAGCAAACTTGCATACAACTGCATGGCGTATGTTGACGACCAAGTTATGTCCTTGCCACAAATTCATATACTTACACACACACACACCCACACTTACATAAGTACAGTGAAGCCTAGCATTGCTTGCAAATATCATAGATAACAGTGAAAATTACAATACATTTGGAATACCATTAATGAAACTTAAAAAAAAAAGCCTTTCAATTTTTTTATATTTAATTAAAATATTTTATCTTTAAATTTCTTGTGTATTTGGAAATGGAAACCCATTCACTAACATTTAATTTAATTTATTGACATCGAAAACCATGTGCCTATTGAATTATTCCATTTATTTACATTTGATGTAACGGCTTTAAATATCTTTGAATTTTGTTCTTCGAAAATAGTTTTTTTATCTTTGTGCTTCTCATTGGTAATTGTTTAACAAATTAGAATCCAATTAATTTACATTTAATGAACCTAATTTAAATTCGCATTGCAAGCTCAAGTCTATGTAGTTTATTTTTTATTAATATCTTTTATACTTTTCTTGTATATTTCTTGTGGAAAATTGAAGTCCTATTGGAATATCTTTTCCAGCCTTTCATAGAAAGTTCTATAAATTACAAAAATGTAGACCTACCAGCTACCTATTTGGGGGTGTGACAAAAATATGGGAGTTCTTTATAGCATTGCCGAACTGTTACGTATGGCCGATATGTTTTACTATCTGCTCGCATTATAAGAATTTTTATTTTAATTTTTGCGCTTTGTATGCTCACTTCAAGTCTTCTGTTTATGCACACACACACACATATACATGAGTGTAAGGCTGCTCGTGTGTGTGTGTGTGTGCACCTATTGAAGGCAGCTGAGTTTCAGGCCAAGAGCCCAACAAGAAATATTCGCAGAGAGTGAACTGCTTTTTTTTTCAAGTTCTTTCTTCTTCTTTTATTTTTAGTTGTTCTTATATTTCCTTTTTTATTGGGTGCTTCTGTGGCCCACTTTGTCGGTGACTGGCAACTTTTTGTGTCCTGTTGTTGTTGTTGTTGCTGTCTTTTTACACTTTGTCGCATTGGAAGGAAGTGTGCAGCACTTGAGAACTACTTTTACTTTTGTGTACGCAACACTGTACATGTACCGGGCCACGCCCACAACTGCCTTTCAGCTTTCGCTGATATATACATATTTATATATGTATATATATGTGTATATATATCACACATATCGCATATCGGCATTTGCTGAAGCACCTGCCAGACAAACTAAGTTTTTTGCTAGGCTTAAAGCTCTTCATTTCTTTCATTCCTTTTTGCTCATGTCCTTGTGAGTATCCACAGTAAGTGTGTGTGTGTGTGTGCAATTAATGTGACCTCAGATGTGTGTGTGAGACACCCAGTCAACTGGCGTGAAATGTGAAGGAACGGATGTATAAGATTTTTAATAAAAAATTATACGACTTCAGGGTCAATGGAAAGTTGCAGTAGATGATATAAGAGAAGGTAGAGGATATAAAATTAAAGAAATAAGAGATAAATATAGAATATATATATATATATATATATATAACTTATTTGGTTGAAGACCTAAAGTTATCAAATTAATATTGAAAGATAGCAGGCGCAGATAAAAGATAGTAAAATATGGAAAAATAAGGAAGAAATAGAGACTACAAAATAGAAGAATATGAGATCAAAAGTTGAGGTTTGTCGATGTAAGTTGGAAGATTGAAGATTGAATGTAGAAGATAGAAGCTAGAAGAAATAAGGCAGATAAAAAGATAGAAGATCTAGGACAAAAAAATCGAGGAGAGGAAAGAAATATATATAAGACTATATAAGATAGAACAAAAAACGCGCAATATAAATAATAGTTGATATAAATATTTTAATTTAAATGTTCCATCTTTTAAAGCTTTTCTTCAATTCCTTCAAAACTTATCCTGCTGTGAGGCAGCTTGTCTCTGCTTTGCTGTTCAAGGAATATGAATCAAATTGTGAACAAGTGTTTAATTAGTAAACAAAGTGACTCTAACTCATATTTAAATGTCCAACTGCCACGCCTCAGTTCGATACACACACACACCCGAGGCAACGGTGCCATCACAGGTCTAATTAGACCAAGACTCGAAAAATATGGGCAATAAAAAACATGGTCCGAACAATGGCAAAGAGCAAAGATAATGTCTGTCAATTGGGGAGGGAGCAGTAAGAGGAGCAGTGAGAAGGGTTGAGGGGTTGCGGGTTGGTTAGACTGTTGGACTATTGGTAGGTAAAGTTTTGTCTTGTCAAGTGTTGTGCTTGTTTTTGTTGTTGTAGTCGCGACATTATTAACACGTGACTGCAAAATTTTTAATTGCGTTGCCAGGTTGACTGAGGGCGTGCGGGCGTGGCATGGGCAAGAGGCAGGGCTTGGCGTTGTTAGACATTAAAATAAGAATGATAATGGCAATAATAATAAAACTGTCGCAGACTGCCAAGCCAGGCACAAGCAGCTCGTAAAGCTTTCCAACAAGCGCAGTGAAAGTAGTTTAACAACAACAAGAAGAACAAGCAGAGGAAAAAGAAGAAGAACAACGACAACAACAACAACAACAATGAGTCACAGCAGCCAGCATCCACGAGCTGCAGCCACAAGGTAAAGCCATAAAAAGTTAAACATTGCGCATACGCCACATTGGCGGCGCGATTTTTCGTTGTTTTATTTTACATTATTATTATTATTATTATTATTATTCATTTTGCTTGATTTTGTTGTGCTTTTTATTTTCGTTCGTTTGGGCTGTGTGGCCCATAATAAAGTTGTAAAATGCAACTATATATTTATTGGCCGTAAATAAAATCTTTTATTATACCCTAAGTCCATTGCAAATGGGAATACAAGGTATGATGATTTGTTTAAAGTATATATAACAGTCATGTATTCAAAAGTGCAAATTACATTAGGGTGACGATCTGAGATTATGAACGAAATTAACAAATGTATTGGGCTCACTTTGAAACAATAAGAACTCAAAGTTAACAAAATATATTTATATTTATAGCGATTTCGGCTGATAAGGAACAAGTATAACTAAAATTAGATACATAAAATTATATTATTTCTGTGGATACAAAATTATTGGAATATCTGTACTTCCAAGGGTCCAGGGGATCCTCTAGTCGAGCAGTCTCCACTAGACCTTTATATTTTATTATATTTTTGTTTAATGATGTTTTTGGCTTTATGGAAATTATAATAAAGTTTCGTTTTCAAGTTGTTTACTAGCTGAAGTTTATGCTCATTATTTATTTATCGGCTTTGAAAAAAATAAAATGTGAAGAACATTAGTAAAAGAGTTACATTTTGTAAATTTTTTTATAGTTTGTTCTTGGCAGATGGAAATGTGCTAGAGTAAATCGTAAATGAGCTAAAATCTGTGTGCGTTGCCCTCTATAACAGATTTGTAGAGCAAAACTCACGCACGCTAGCCAGCATTGTATGTGTGTAACAGATTTGTAGAGATATCAGCTTATTACGTTACTCCTTTTACAGAAGAAGAGAAAACAAGAGAGTCAGTAAATGGGCGCACAGATGACGTAAGCCGTAGCTGAGCTGAGTTCCTTATTGGAAACTGTGCTAATAACTGAACTGAGTTGATGTTTGCATGTGTGAGTTTTATACGTTTTGTCTAGTCAACATCACTGCTCACGGTGTGAGCGGGAGAGAGTGCAGATATTGAGAGCGTAAGAGAGTAGTCTGCGCTCAGCTTGAATTGTGCTCATGTTATTGCGTGTGCAGCTTTTCGATTAGGCGCGAGCAAACATGTATGTATATGTATGTATGTGTCAATCGGAGCTTTCTACTTGCAAATTAGCACAGGAAAGACTCTGCATTAGCATATTCTGTAGATTAGCATATGTACATATGTATGTATGTTCAGCCGCTGTGCTTCTGAAAGGTGCAAGCAGTATTTGGTATTGAGGAATGTAAGCAATTATTTAATAATTATTAACATCATGTACATCATACATACATATATACATATCTATGAATGTGAGACAGCGGCATACATACATACACATGTAGTTCGTATTTCGTGTTGTTCGATCATGCCTTCGTGCATAAGCAAGGCTCGGGTAGTGTCGACACTGAGAGCGAGAGCAATGCATTATTATTAGTATGTGTGCCAAATTTTGTTTTCGCAATGTATATATGTACGTACATATTTGTGTGTATGTGGGCTGCTAACTGAAGTTAAAAAGAGAGTACAACAGAAGTAGAGTATTGTTAAAGGTGTGAGCGGGAAGGGTTAAAAAACATGAGCTTTTTTGCTGGCGCTATAAGCTTTGTTGTGTTAGTAGCTGAGATTGCATCAGTATAACTCGCATGGTGCGTAAGCGAGAGCGTGAGAATCTGCATTGAGTAATCTTGTGTTAGTATTAGTGTGTATGACAAATCTAACGGAATAACTTTTTCACTTGGACTGCATATAACAGTTCCAGAGCGAGCGTTAGCAAGGCGTGAGCGGGAGCCGCTGAGAGTGTGGGTGCTATACATAATGAGAGCGTGAGAATTAGCTTAGTTTATGGCCGCCTTAACATAGCGCCATGCCGAATTCTTTGCTTTAGTCTGTGCCCGCCTGCTCTGCTGATCGGTTTACTTTTCGCGTGTGGACGAAGGCAAAAATTAATATAAATTACCTATGCTTAGATATGCAAATATATAACTTTTAAGTGTCCAAAAAATTAAAAATGAAATAATAATAATTAATTATCTGTCTGGTAAGTTAACTGCATCTATTTACAATATTTATAAATTTAATATAAAACAGCGATCATTAAATGTTTTTTTTTCTGTATATATATTTAAAGTATATTTATATTTAATCTAGTCACATTTCTACAGATAATATTCGAATTAATATAGATGTATCATATTGTCGGCCAAAGTGCTTAAATAGAGATAATGATGCTTCACATGCCGCACTTTTATGTACATATATGGACACCATATAAATTCCTGTAATGGCAGCATTCATTTATACCACATATCTTACTCCACATACAATCCTTAAGTATTTCTCAGTCATAAAAGTCACACTCTACGCAACGAGAGAGAGAGAGAGAGAGAGAGAGAGTGAGAGAGAGTGAGAATCACTTTGCTGCTGGCCAGTCATAAAAAGGCGGCGATAACGTGCATTGATTATGCGGCGCCTGCTCGGCCCGTGATCAAATGCTCATTATAAACCACTAAAAGAAGCAGAAGACGAAGGGCATGGGGCAGAAGAACAAGAAGTGGCAGTAGTGTTGGCAGAGAAAAATGCTTAATTACATAGCAAGTCTGGCAGGAAAAAGGCGCGTAAAAGTTGTCAACGTAGTCGGAACATTTTCCTACACCTTTTTTTTTTTTTGTTTTTTATGTAGCACTTAAAAACTTGATGACGAGCCATTGGCCGTTACAGTGGGACGCCGTCAGGCTAAACGTGTGTCTGGTCGGCGGTCGACCAAAGCGTTTTGCCGGCCGTTCGCTGCTCGGCATGTTGCATGTTGTGCTGGCCAACGTCTGGGCCATTTGGCTAGCTGTTCAAAGTGCCATAAAAGCCATGCGGCAGGCAGCTCGGCTCCAGCTATGCCAGCTCCGCGAGCATGCTCTTCTTCTTCCCCTCATTGCCATTTGTCGCCAGCGTCACGCGATTCTCCAAACGGCCTTCGCATGCCCGTTGCCCATTTCTGACACGCCATTTCGTTCTGTCATCCAATTAGGCAAAGAAGTTTCGCTTTCACTTTTTCGACTGCCCCATCCCTAGAGCACTGCGGTATCTGGGCAATTAGCTAACAAATCGCGAACATGATTTGAAGTTTATAAATATATTTAGATAAGATTTAAATTATCTCATTGCGGCCAAGGGTTGACAAATTGTTTGTAGATTTCGTAAGATTGTATTAAGATTTTGGTGCTTAAATATGGTTCATTATTATTATTATTATTAGTTTAATTTTATATTACTATGTATTATTATTTTATTATTATTATTTTATTATTATTTTATATCACCACTTTATGTTATAAATTTGCTGTTCAACACTTTTGGGCTGAACTCTTGAGCTTGACTATTTAATTTCATTTAATATTTCATATAAAGAGCATCTCTTCGACCTATTCAATCTTGATATAGTCCCAGCAGTACTTCACATTCAAAATGCAACTGACAGCCGCTGGCAATTGTTGGGCATGTCATTTGGCTAACAATAAGAGAAATATTTATTCACATCTATATCCATCTCGACGTCTATCTATACTCGTATTGTTTCATATTCAAAAGTTTGTCAAGCCAAAGATCGAGGTAAGCCAGACTGGCGACCAACTAAAAGACAAAAGCATTTGCCACACATTGTCCTGTGGCATGCCACAAGTTATGTCAATAGCTCGGCCCATAGGCCACAATCCCTGTGATGTGAAGGGCTTGGCACAGTTTGAGTTTTCTAGCCAAAGCATTCAAGCATGTTGATTCCATGTGTGTACGCCATCTATGTATCTATGTATCGATGTATGTGCCCATGTCAGCAGAACATTAACGCCAACAATAACAAATATGTCGGGCCTGCTGTTAGCAGGACTTGCAGCATCCAGCAGCAGCCGCAAACATTGACGACCATTGTTAACAGGCGGCGAATATTGTGCATGACAGGCTGTGTAGGGCTGTGTAAGGCTCTGCAAGGAAAGGGCGTCATTTGTGTTTGCCACTGGAAACAATAAATCCACTCGAGTCGGCACTAAACAAGCACAAAAAACTGAACCCAAGCCAAGCCAAGCCAAGCCAAGCCAAGCCAAGCCAAACCAAGTCAAGTCAAGTCAAGCGCATCCAGTCCAGTCTCAAACCAATCGGGCTAGCATCAAAGCGAAACTCTTGACAAGCCAAAAAGTGAAACGTTAAACAAAAAGAGTTTTGACGCCCAGCCCAGAGTGAGTAGTGTTGGGCAGCGCACAAAAGTAACTCGACTTATGGCAATGTAACAAGGTAACAAACGCATGGGGCTTAACCTCTGTTCTATTGATAGAGTCGACTGGAATTGATTGAATTGTTCTGACCTGACTTTGCTATAGCTGGATAAAGAAAGAGTCTTCAATAAGGATGAATTGATTATGGGTTGAGCTTAGCCTAGTCTCGTTAGGTAATACAACTTAGATTAAATATCGAACAAATGAAGAATCAAAATAATATCGAACAATTAAATTTTTGCTAATTGATTTTAAATATTCATATTCTTTTCGATATAAATGAAGGCACTGAAGTTGATTCAGGCGCTGATGATAATTGTTAATATTTTATAAATATATATAATTTAATTTAATTTAAATATTATCTTAAACGATTTACACTTCGATAATAGAGTAGATGTGCTTCAAGACTTTATTCATTATCTCAATTTTTATTTATTTTACTTATATCCTATATCCTTTTAATCCGCGTTCCTTGCGCTGTTTATTGTGTATTGAGGCAAATTAAAAGCGCCAAGTGAAAGAAAGGCATCTCATTATGGAAAATCTTGACTTTGTTGGTCGCTTCGAATTTCAGCTGTGCTTAACTTTTCCCAACTAATTTATTAAGCACTAATTGCATTTGGCACTAGAGTCAATTAATCAATACCAGAATTCGAGTATATTTTGCACTTTGATTAATTGGCCCAAAGGAAAATGGGGAAAAGTGCATTCAAAACTGGACAAAGCTGTCCACAACTCGAATCAATCTTCGTTTTCCTTACGTTGACTTATCACGTTTCGTTATTCCACTGCCTCTCCTACGCTCTACGCTCTCCCTCCTGTTATTCATCCAATCGAAAAGCTCTCCAGTTCCAATGGGCTTCATTATATTATATATTATGAGGCTGTTCCTTGACTGCAATTGACGTGGGCCTAGCAATCACTGTCGCCTGCAAGCACCATTCCGTCTGTTATACCGTTTCCCTTTATTTTTTCTCAATAGTATTAAAAATACGAATATCGAAATGTGCTTTTTGTTTGAGATCTTATATTTTTATTATATTTTATTTAAAATTGTGCGTGTTCAGTCTGGGTATTTTCTGGAATAAAGAAATATTAAATATTTTATATCCTATTTATTTTAAGGAAATGAGAATATATTCAAATATATGTGCGGAATTTGTTACTGTTATGAGTACATTTTTGTCTATGGCATTATATTCAATATCAAATACCCTATTTTATGTGATGAGAATTCATTTAACATAAAAATACTAATGTTTTCCTCATTGTATAATATTTAAAGCTGGAAACTATAAATTTAACATAGATGTTTATATTACAATCAAATTATAAGAAGAAATTAATAAACTTATCTTTATGGTTTATATAGTAATTAAAAAGAAAGTAATTGCCAAGTTTCAAAGGAGATTAAGTATTTAATTGAAGATTATCAACTTTTTAGTCATTAAAATACTTTCTAAGGAATTATCTGTATGAATTCAGTTTTGCGACTTTTAAAATATATATGTGCACCTTAACCGTTTTCTTTTATAGTTTTATATAAGATTCCTATATAATACTCTATAGTTACAGCGTATCGCTTAGTCGGCAAACAGTTGAGCTAAATAATTTTGCATATTTTTTATGCATATTGAATAGATGTGAACAGTTCTGGTTATGTAATTTCCAAGACCATACATGCAGCTGCAGAAGCAACAACAACAACAACAATAACAACAACGAGAACGACAACAGGGAACAGCTTTAAAGGTAGAATTATTCGAGTGGTTGCGTCGTATGTTGTCGTCTGGCTGCGGCACTTGAGACTGACATATAGAGAACATGTCTAGCTGCAAGTGCGTTTGCCAGCAGCTTGTTAGCCAGCCAGGCGCGTTAACTGAAAAACTGAGTGAGACAGGGAGACTGAGAGAGAGAGAGAGCGTGATAGAGATGAATAAATAGAAAGAAAGATACATAGAGAGTGAAAGAGAGAGCCAGAGCATGCTCATTGTCACAGCCAATTTGGCGACTGATATTTGCCATTTAGTTCAATCAATTTGCCACAATTTCCGCCGCAGCTCCAGCTCTACCCTATTGAAAGCTAATGGCACAGCTCAATAGACCAAACGCAGCCAGCGGCACGTAGGTCATTGATCAGATCTACGCGACAAACATAACAATGCCAGGCAGACCAAGTCCGGAGTCGGTATGGAGTCGTACGGAGTTCGCATCCCTGTGCCAGAGAATTTTTGGGCACGTACCCGTGAGATTTGTAACTTGTTGAGAGCGTTCCATGCCGGCGCATGCCAGATTTTATACTTTATAAGCACATGTATATATACAATATATATATGTATATATATATACATATATGACTCTGCCAGCCATGGCCTGGGTTGATTATTTTTCCCCTTTTTTTCAAGTCTTGAGTGCAAGCAACCTGCAGCATTCATGAGTTATGACTTAATGTGCCACATTTTTGGCCACCGCATCTTTCATTAAAATTCAAGTGTGCGTCGTCCCTCGCCCTGCGGCCGTCCCCCATTGGCGGAAATTACATAGTAAATTTACCACACAAAGTCTACGGAAGCTCCCAAATATTTTTGCCCGCCTGGCAAGCAATTTAATTAAAAAATGAAAACGTGGCGACTGCCGCATGAAAATAGGAATACACCGGACAGGCAATGCAGAGAAAAGGGTTGCAATTGTATATACTTATCTATGTATATATATTTATATGTATATGCATAGTACATATATCAACAGATTTCTTAACTCTAGACTTTCATGTATTTAGTGGCTAATTCAATGGCGAATTAAATTTCAACCATTTGTTATAAATAATAGTAATAATATAAAAGTATATATTTAAATTTTTAGTATATAGTATTTAGCATTTCATATGCACAAATTATATATTTAAATTTTTAGTATATAGTATTTAGCATTTCATATGCACAAATTATCAGGCTGTAGAGTAAGAGAGACAAAAGTCTTTAGTAGAGTTTAATATATTTTAAAAATAATTTATATTAGGATATATTTTATTTAATAGTATTTATTATTGAAAAACTATTTATATAAAAATATATATTATTTAATAGTATTTATTATTAAAAAACCATTTTTATAATAATATATTTGATTTAATAGTATTTTTTATCGAAAAATCATTTTTACAATAATATATTTGATTTAATTGTATTTATTATTAAAAAATAATTTTTATAACAATATTTTTAAATTAATAGTATTCATTATTGAAAAATAATTTATATACAAATATATTTTATTTAATATTATTTATTATTAAAAAATCATTTTTATAATAATATATTTTATTTAATAGTATTTATTATTGAAAAATGGGAACTTGAATTGTTAATATTTGTTTATAAAACTAACTGCTGTTAGTATTCTTAGTATTTAAAATTTTTGGAATTTGAATTTTGATACTTTGGTTCAACTTTTAATTTGTGATACATTTGTTTCCTACATCTGATTTATAAGAACATTAAAAAGGAATGTGAGATCTGTATATGCAAGAGTTAAATATTTAATTTTCAGTGTTGATCTATCTTAATTTAATCAAATGATACTTCAAAGACTTAAATTCTAATAACCCCACTCCATCGACGTGACTCAAAGGCTTAAAATTAATTAAATAAAATAACTAAATAGAAAACAAAAATTAAAAACATTTCGAGTGCTGTTCAAACTAAAATAAAAGCGCAAATGCTCAACATATTAAGCACGCTCATAAGTTACTATTGGCATGTAGTGCGTGTGTGTGTTGTGTGTGTGTGCATGTGTGTGTTGGCTTGAAATTATTCATAAAGTGTGCATGCCATAAACAAATCTCGATTGTGGTAACAAGGAATTGCAGGTTGCCAGTGCAACTTGAGCAAAAGCAACAACAGTCTGCAAAGTATATCAGAATCACAAGCCCACACACACACACACACGCACACACACAGCTGTTGTAGCATTTGCAGTTGTATTTGTAACTGTATCTGTGCATCTGGGCAACCACAAATAAGCCCAAGACCCATCCAAATCAGCCGCATGCATTTTATGAAAACACAAAAACCCAACTTTCGACTGTCCAATGCCTAGACTTTAGTACACACACACACACACACATACACACACATGTATATATACAGTTACGTTTGCTAGTAGTTGTCATGGCCCGGAAGACAATGGCAAATGGTCAGGCAGAAATATGAAAATACAAAATGCGGGCTCATGTGGATGACTGAGTGGGTTTTTGGGGCTGCTTGGGTGGTTGAGTGGGTGCACATTTTGGATTTCTTTTTGGGGGGGTGTTGAGAGAGGGGCCTGGAGCGTGGTGCTGGTGTGGGGTTGGCCTCGGTTACCCATTTGGCACCTGGGGAAATCAAGCAGCTCTCCCATGCAGGCCTCGTTTTGCTCGGCTTTTGGTGTCGGCTCTGGTCTCTGTTGTTGCCACTTCAACTGTAACTGTAAATGAAATGAAAACGACCACAGACAAATAACAAAACATGACAACAAGTTCCGAATGTTTGTTTGTTTGTCTGTTTGTTTTGCGCACTCAAAATGCAAGAGGGCGTTAGGCGTTGGTGGCATTGAGCATTGCAGGGGGCGTGGCAGTCGACTGAGAAACCGAAAATAAGTCCATTTCATTATCGAGAAACATATGTGAGAGGCAGAGCAAGAGCGAAATGCTTTCGAAACATTTAAAAATCTTGACGTAGTTTAAACTCAGCCTTGATGTCTTTCAGCTTTGATACTCTTTAAAAGATTGAGCAAATACAAAATGTGAATATGTATCTATGTATATAAGCAAGGTCAAGGTGAAAGAGAAAAAGAAAGACAAGTAAAGAGAGATAGAGAGACTATTGAGACAGAGACGATTCTCGTTCTTATCAGATGTGTAAATATATACAGTGATTAACATTAATATTCGGTTTTTTATTTTTCATTTTTACTTTTTATTATATATACATATGTATAATAGAACCTAGGCTAGTTGAGCACTTCAAATGAAAACATTCTTATCACTTTTCATTCAAAGCTCATTTCAGTAATAAATAAATTAATTAATTGACGACATAAAATGAGATGTGAGATAAGAATTGAATGCTTGCAACATACATATTCAATTCACTATTACAAATGCCAAGCACACAGAGATTTCATTCAACGTCATCTCATTTGAAATATTTATATTGAATCACTCAAGCCACACTTCATATGAAAAAATATAATAAATCAAATTTATGACTGCATTCGCTGATGAACCTTCATAACCTCTAATTAGGCATAATCAAACAAAGGTTAGAGTTTAGCTACGTAGCTAAACATAGTAGCTCTACATAGTATTCTGCTCTTATCAGCGTCGATGCTTGTGTCAGCAATAAGTATTATCAATATCTGACTCATTTAGATGTTATGCATTGCCTTCTCTATGAGTATGTTTGTACCCTGATGGGATGTACCAGTGGGAAACCAAAGTGGTAAAAGGTTTTTAAAAAGTGTTTGTAACCAGTCAAAGCGAATCTTAGCAGACTCTATCTCTAGCCGTAAGCTAACACTATTATCAATATAACTCTTTACGAATTTACTCATCCATTTTTATTGATGATACAATTTTATAGTGAATATTAGTATATTCTTCTATTTAAGTAAGAGGATATATACATTCTTCTTCAGGTGAACTAGTTAATTTGATTTTAGAATACCATAATTAGCTACCGTTAAGCAATACATACAAAAATTGTATATGTTCTACTATTGAATACTCAGTTTCTGCTAATAGGTTTCAGTATGAATATACACATATACATATGTTTATACTAACTTTGATCATAATTATTGCTTTAATTGCTCTGGCCACTCTTTAGGTAATATCAGTTTATGGCTATTGACGGCATATCGACCGCAACTGCCAGAACGCCTGGAGCACTTTCGCCTGGTCAGTTGACTCTAGTGGTTTTGTTTGTTGTGGGTTATTTGTTTTGGCTTCGACGAGTGCATGCCAAGATGTGGATCGATTGGCTAGAATATTGAAACAGGGATAGTGACTTGAAAAGTTTGCAAACATTTAAAACAGAATCAATTATCAATAACGTATATATAATATAAGATTAAGTTATGGTACTTTAAAAGAATATTTCATTAATATATTTGGTTTAAAAATAATCCTAAAATATGTCAAAATAATACATAAACTAAAATTAAAATAAATAATAATTAAAATAGAAATAATTGATAACAAAATATTTTGTTTATCTTGAAAAGCCGTGCTCAATATGATAATTATTAATCATACTGAAATAATACGAGAATAGCTATTTTAAAGCTGAAGTCATGAGGTTAGCTACACTTTTTGCTGCACTCGTCCACACACACTTGGCACTCAGTGTTGCTTATAAATAAATGCGTTAATCTATTGAGGCCATAACGACATCGTTGGCTCTAACAGCCGGCCCACTCTCTCTCTCGAATGCGCATTGACGCATAGTTAGAAATAAAAAAAAAGAAAAAAATAAAATGGGGGGAGGAATACAAGAACAACAAACACGAGGCTGAGTTGTCGACAGCAAACAATCTGAGTTTCTGCAGGAAAATGCAGACGAGCTTTGCCGACCAAGGAGTGGGCTCCACCTTCGAGTGGCGCCCCCGTAAGTAGCGCCCCAGCCGCTTGACGGCTGCTGTTTGTATTAAATAAGCTTTGGGGGTTCAGCTGCCAAAGCAGAGTAGAGCACAGAGCAGAGCCACAGCTGCGCTGCTGAGCTGGTGCCGGGGGCGAGGCCAGAGGCGGGCGTCACTTCTAGCCGCAATTTATGTCGACTTCACTTCCGGTTTGCGGCAAATAACTCTTGTTGGCCAGAAGCCGGACAGGGCCAAACAGGCAGCCAGTACGGCTGAGCTGAGTGTGTGTATGTTTGTGTGTGTGTGTGTTTGTGTGTGTGCGGGCATTTCTTGTCATCATTTTCCAGCCAGCTGCAAATTAACTTGCATAATTTAAGCGCTAGTCGGAAAATGTTGAGCCCAGTTCATCGGGCGCATTTAAAACCATGATGAAAGCCCAAGCATTCGTTGCGCCCTGCGGCCTTTGCCTACTCCTGCTAAATTATTTCAAGAGCCTGGCGCATAATAAATCAACACAAGCCCACCACTGGCTGGCTATCCAAAAAGTTGGGTCAATCAATGGGCCCTCTGCTCCTTGGCTGGCGGGAATGTGCTGAGCTGTGTGCTTGGGATTTATTAATCAATCTGTTTTCGAGCTAAATTTCATTTATTCACTTTTGTTTACCTTTGATATGTTATAATTATGTTAGTTGAAGTTCGAGTTTTAGCTCTTTAAACGAAATTTAAACAATCTTTGATTAATTTATTATATTAATATTTGCAATACTTTGGTATGTATTTATTTCGAATTAGAAACTTAATATATTTGCATAAAATTTGTTGATATATTATTCAAATATAGATGAAAGCATCTGACATTTATATGCTATATCCTTGATCCATTGATGGATGGCTTAATGTGTATACAGAAGATTAAATGAATATGTATGCTGGAAGCTGTTGAACTTCCTCTTTGACTCTCGCTCAAATCACAAATGGGGGCTTTTGTTTATCTAATTTAATTTAAGAATTTCTCATTGTGTAAATTATTATAAATTATGTAAATTATTAAATTAATTAATTAAATTATTAGATTTTTGTGGTTAATTATAAATATTTTTATATGTCTTATATTTTATTTTATATTTAGTATAAATATTTGTATAATTAAAAAAAAATATATATTTTTATGTATTATTAATATTTTATTTATTATACAATTTATAACAATTTATTTTATGCCTAAATGTAAAATTCTATATTCACTTAGTATATTGTTTTTGTGCAATGTTCTTTGCTGTTAATCCCCCAGTCTATCCCAAAGAATGCAAATCAATTATTTTTTATTTCTTTTTTATATCTTTGTCTTCCCCCATTTGTTGAGCCTCTCTTCGGTTAATTCGAATTATTAAGTGAGAGCAAAAATTCAAATCTACTATACATAGTTGAAGTTTGCTTCATGCGATTCGAATTTTAGCTATCGATTGCAGCTCTGAGCCATTGCGTCATTCGTGTCATTTGCTGGCGCCAACGAGACTGGGCTAGAATGAAAGAAAAAAAAAACCAGTTCAAATCTGCGACATGCATAAATTGTGCGCAGCGGTTTGCTCTGTTCGGTTATACGCAGTAAATCTGCGAATTGTTAAGCTAAATTCAAAAGCCAACTGCGAAAGCCAATGACTGCCACTTGGCAACATATCAAGGAATAAGGATGCGACGGCGGCTCGCTGCCGCCATCACAATTTACGAGTGACAGAAATTGTCTCTCTGTGCCGCATGTCGCATGCCGCAAGCCGCATGCCGCATGCAGGAATCGTTCGTTGTCCTCTTTACAAATTCGAAGCAGGCAGCAGCTCAGCTTCAGTTACGCTTAATGACAAGACAAATTATGAAATTTTTAAGATGCTTAATTTTTGTTGGTGCCTCGTTTTATTCTTTTTGGCAGCCATTCAACTTGCCGCAAGAAGAAGAAGAAACGCAAGTAAGACCATTGAATTTCGTTTGCCTGGCGCATTAAGTATTTAGTTGGAGTTCCTTCTCGGTTGCAATTAGACTGTGGTGCGCCTGCATAATGGGAATGCTCAGCACAAAGCCGGCTAGCTGATCAATGGGTTTGGCGGATTGCGCATTGGGGTGATTGGGCATTGGCTGGGTCGATGAATGCGACGATTCATATGAAAACGAAGGACATAATTTAAAGTGAAAGCTTTTAAGAGGTTCTAGATTATCGAAGCAAATGAAGGTGATATGAATTATATTAGAATACAAAAAATTAAAAAAAAAAAGAAGAAAAGCTCGAGTGACTTGCTGGGCCTGTCTAGGCATTTTCTGAGGATACCTTGACTTTTGATTTAAACTACATACATATATTGTCAAGCACTCTATAAAAATAAATATTTTTTTTTCCTGCGCGACGTATTTGGGTTTCATAAACCTACATAGACTTAAAAAAGTAAGTTAATTAGTTTTAACTTAAGTAAACTCGCCAAAAAAAATCATAAATTCGTTTTATTATACATTTTTTTTATCTAATGTATTTATTGTGTATAAATGACCTTATTTTCCTTTGCTTTGCATACATACACATACATACTATCAATGCAGAATTTAATTTATTTAGTGATTTTTTATATATAATATACATTTTATTATATTTAGTTTTATTTTTTATTTTTATTTATTTAAAAAAATTTTTTTTTGTATGGGGCACTTTATTTTTAATCAATTACGATGTTTTTTATTTTAATTTAATATTTTTATATTAATTTATAATTTATATATACAAAAGTCTGGTATTTTTCACTGAGTTAAACATTAAAAGAATTTATAAATTAATCTTTATATTTCTAGCTATTTCTGAAATTCTTATTAAGTTCGTTTCCACATGAATTATAAGTATTATTCAGCAATCATCTATCGCGTTTTATAAGTCAATTCCTGTAGCTCCCCAAAGTTCAAGAGTTCGCATGCAAATCTTCAAAGAATTGAATTTCCTTATTAAGCGATTTCTGCTTTGACTTTGGTTGTGATGTGGACTTTACAACTTTAACTTTAGATGAGATGCTCTTCTCTATCTCTCTCGCTCTCTCAGTATGCCTCTCTGTGAGTCGGTCTCTATTCTTTCAGTTGTCATCTTCAGAGGGGACTTTGGATAAAATTTGCATAATTTATTGAGCAAATCAGACGAACAATACAGGAAATGGGAACTAATTGAATAACAGACACAACTTCTACCGCTCTATCTCTCCCTCTTTGTCTGTCCGCTGTCTGTCTGTCTGTCTGTTTGTCTGTCTGTTTGCTTCATTAGGCTCTTATTAAGCATATTTCAAACTATTCTATGCTCGTCTGCTTTGGCTACGTTTAGCGGCTGTTTTGCTATCGACTTTGGACTTTAGCTAAGTTGGCGTGAAATAATAAAGCCAATAAAACACACATTAGCCGCGATACATTTGACGCTTAACGGTGCTTAGCAGTCTGCAAATACGACGCACACACACACACACGTTTATACCGTGTTGCTGTTGGCAGACTTTTTGGCTTTGGCTTATTTTACCGCATGCGGTGTTTTAAATGTTTTAACCGACTGTCATGCCTATAAGCCAGACCAGCTGACTGCCTTCCTCCCCCACTCTCTCTCCCGCCCTATCTCCCTATCTCTCTCTTTCTCTCTCTCTCTCTCTTTTCTGCGTTTACCGTTCAACTGAAAAGCTAATCCACTTATTGCCGACAGTAGCTCAAAAGTAGTGCAAAATGTCAGCATCTTAAAGCGCAGTCAGACAAACGTGACGTCAGCCGGGGCGTATGCGCAATGTGTGAATTAAATTGCCAGAGTCGGAGCATAGTACATTCGATTGAAAATCACAGGCTTGCTAAAAGGAGCGAAAAAACCAAAATGGAAACGTAAAAAATGCTAGAGAACTATGCAATCAGTGGAGGAGGAGGGAGTGCCAACATTTTTGTGGCTTTTGAGCGAAAAAAAAGAAGTAGGAAATGAAGAGGAAGAGGAAGCAAAGTGTATGTAAAGGATTGCAATTTTTTGGATGCCAGCTTTTTACATTTGTTGATAAATGGGCTCTGTGAGTGTACATATACATATAGGTGTGTGTGAGTGTGTGTGCACGCTTGTGCTCGCTATGTGCGAGGGTCGCGTGAACTCAAATTAATTACACTAATTGACTTTGAAGCTAACTAACCAAAAGTGCGACACACTCACACACACACAGAAAGAAACCCACACCCAAAAAAAAAAAAAAAAAGAAACGAAAAAACGAAAAGCCAACCAACCATCAGAGATTTGTCAGATATTCTTCACAAAAATAGTCAAAATTTGGCTTTTAATTAATCATTCGCTGAGGTGTGAGAGAGAGCGTGTGCATATGACTTTATATGTATATCTAGCTAAATATGTTTTGTAAACATTATTTCATTTAAATGAAAACTAAATGTGGGAGCACATTCTTATTCTTCGTCTTTATTTGCTTCTCCATTAACTTAATTTTCAACCTAAATTTGAACATTATTTTAGCGCTTTTAAATATTTTTAAAATATCGTATGATATTTGATATATTCTTTAAAATTATCGATATATCCATATTTTTTGATTTTGTTTTTAAAACTTTATTCCCAAGAATAATAAAAATAAATGAGAGCGACCAACGCAAATATATCAGGAATATAGAGAAAAACCATACGATATTTTAGCAAAAAATAATATTCCGATATAAATATATTTTTGTTGACATATGTATGTATATATTGATATATTGATATTTTGATATATTTTCAACATCCCTACATTATTTCTTTATGTTTATTCTCTTCTTGCTTTGCTATTATTGAGAGTTATTCATTCTTTAAGAGTCTCTCACTAAGATGGAACTCTCTTAATACTAAATTTTCTTGAATCGTATGCTATATAATAAAGCCAGAAATGGAACTTCAGTCGGATATAGAATTATTTGTTAATCCACTGATACACACTCTCTTTCTCTCTCTCTCTCTCTCTCTCTGTATACATATGTTGATAAATGTATTTTTGAGACATATAGTTATATACAGTAAATACACATACAAATATAAAGCATATATATTCACATCGTCATACATATTCACCGGTATAGCCATTCAATTTGTGTGTTCAGTTCCACACGATTTTCCCCAGATAATTTTCAATTAGTTGCTGGAAATGCATTCACGCCAGATTGTCGTACGACTCGCGTCGTCCCACTCAGTGTGATATGTCCATCGATTGCAATAGCTGGATGGCATTGGCATTTATATGGCATAATCATATTCATATGTGTGACAGGCGCATTAATTACTTCGCTGTTGGCCTGCGGGGAAATCAGCAGCGATATTTTTGCACATGGCTGACCAAGGAAAACAAGAAAATAAAATGAAAATACATATTCACATGCACATGCTGTATATTTTCATATACATATACATATATTTCCTCAAATAAAGTATACGCCGCGTGGCCGTTGCCGAAAGATGAAGCAAATTAACGTCAATGTTAATTGCATGATTGAATCGTTGTGCTGAAAGGTTGCTTCACGGCTTGCTGCTTGCAGCAGTCAGTCGCAGTCGCAGCATTGCCTCAGCCCAGTTTTCAGCTGCCATCTGCTGTGGCATGAAGTGGCCATACATCCGCTTATGTTTTTTCTTTTTTTTTTTTCATTCATCGATGAGCTGCTTCGTGGTGCATCCGAGAACAAGCACACGGATTCGCTGGAAAACTCTCACACGGATGTGCAGCTGCTGATGTCCTTGGCAGATTGTTGACTGCATTTCGGGCCACATTTCGGCATTGATTTCGATTAAATATCGTTCCGCAGGCTCAGTAAAAATAGTCGCTTATGAAATCGGAGCGACTGAAAAGTCCATTAAATAGGGCTTTCCCTATCATATGTAGGCATCCATTAAGCTTAAGATAAGGTTCTCTGAGATGAACCTAATATTCGAGGGTTTCAATTTATACAGTTATAATTAACTGTGTACAATTATAAATTATATATTATAAATTTGTTTTAATTTTTTACGAAGTTAAAAACCTGGTATTTAGATTTTTAAAATATTTATTAAAAAAAATGTTAATTACTGTTGACAAATCAATTGAATTGAATTTCTTTTTTATTTTTGTTATACTTATTTTGTTCTTTTTTTTCAAATATATATGTATATAAAAAAAAAAATGGAAAAAATATATATAAAATCTAATAACAATAATATATAAAAATTTTTAAATATTTATACACAGATTCAAACCATTAAGATACTGCTGCAATACCATTTATTTTTTTTTGTTTAGAAATGCATGAATCTATATTTTTTCAGATTTAATAAAATATTTTTTTAATATTATGAGATTATTAACTTATTATTATCTAGTTTTGGTTAAATATTCCTCTGTCTAGTCTGTTGAATATGTAAAAGATACAAAGAAAACTTTTTTAAATATATATAAAATGAATATTTAAGTTTACATTAATATGAAATAATTACACCAATTAAAACAAAATATTATACAATATCTATATATATTTTTACTTGCATACATTTTTATTTAATAAAAATGTCAACAAAACTATTTGAATTCTCTTCTAAGACTTTAAAATACAGAAATTGATATCTATTCCAATTATTAAATAGCTACTATCCCATTCACTCGTCTATTTCAGATTGATAGTCGAGCATCTCTCCTTGGGAAATGGCTCACGTAAATACCGCAAAACTTGAGCCTGAAGCATTGAGTGCAGCAGCCGGGCAAAGTGGTGAAAAGAGCCACATTATACGGTCAATTGGGAACTGATTGAGTTTGTCCTTGAGCTGGCGATGCGAGAGCAGTCAGTCAGAGACTGGACCAGATGCAGATGGCTGAACGCAGGTACAAATTCAATTCAAGTCTCTTACCAAATCTAATGCAAAATCACTAAAAAAAAATGCAAGTGGGCAGAGGTAGTGTTAAAAGCAGCTCCTAAGATATGCACTAGCAAGGTGAGTATATGTGTGTGTATATGTGTGTGTGTGTGTTAGTGTTTGGGTATTTCGAGTCGCATAAATAAATAATTAGCGCATAGTGCAGGCGACATTATACATATATACGCTGCTGCATCTGCAATTCATGTTTAATGGCTGCACTTTAAGCGCAATTTAGTTTTCAAGTTCTTTGTTTTCACATAATGATGGCGGGCTCATGTGCCTTACCCACAAACACAAACACAAGCACACTCACATAGCTCATAACCGTCTTGTTTACACTGCATCACATCAAGTGACAGGAGCAGCGACCTTCTACAAGAAAAAAGAGAGAGAAAGAGATAGAGAGAGAGCGAGAGAGAAACGGAAAAAAAGTAAAGTGAAATAATAAGAGAAAAGGAAGCAAGCAGTCGATTATATTTGCTTGGTTTTCTTTTCCGCCCCGTTTGGCTTGGCTGCCTGGCGTACGTGTCCTGGCTACCAAATGGAAGTCCTGGCTGCCTTTTAGGCGTGAAATAAGCTACTTAGTTAAGGGCAACACACACACAAAAAAAGAAAAAAAAAAAAAACAGAAAAGGAAGCAGAGGAACAGCACGAACGCATGCCACTGGCAATATGTTAATAACAAAAGAAATTATCAATTACCTGGCAGCGACAGCCACAGACATTTGGGGTCAGTTCAGCGTATGTCCAAAATGTATACGAATATTAATGCCCGACTGCTCAGGGATTAGCCCGCCAACGTTGAGTGGATCAAATAAATTGCTTCAATATAATAGATAAAAAACTATATATGTACATATGTATGTATATACACATATGTATATGCCTTTAGTTAGTCACTTTTGCTATTAATAGTTAGCCAAGAATGTTGCTTTGACAAAAAACTATAGGAAACTATAGAAAAGAGTTGCTACAAATATTCTTATGGTCTTTTAAAATGAAATGCGAGTAGATAGATTTGAAAAGTTAATTATGAAGTTGGAGTTTTATTTGTAAATATTACTTATTTTGTCAAAAAAAAAAAAAAAAAAAAAATGATATACTTTGTCTTCTTATGAAGTTGGAGTTTTATTTGTAAATATTACTTATTTTGTCAAAAAAAAATGATATACTTTGTCTTCTTGATTCATCATATAATGTATTTTTTATCTAGGGAAAGTAGTATCCAAATTCTCTCTAAGTTGCTTGTATTATGTTATAAGAGTTTCATGTATTCCCTCATCTCACTTTCTCTCAGTTTCTCTGTTTGTTTTGGCTCTCTCTTTATCTATGTTTCTCTTACTCTCTGTGTCCTTCCTTTTCTTTTTTACGCACTCTCTCTATTTCCATATGTTTATACTCTGTCTCTTTCACACTCTCTCTCTCTCTCTTTCGCTCTGTCTCTTTCTATATCTGTATTTATTCCCTCCGTCTCTCTTTCTCTGTATATCCTCCTCTCTCTCATTTCCTCAAATCTCATTCTCTCTTTCCATTTCTCTTCCCCTCCCTCTCTCTCTTGCTCCTCATACAGATCTATCCTGTTGGCCGTAAGCTCATCAGTAAGCTCAAAGTTTGTGACAGTAAAATCCACTTGATGTGCAATCGCACAGCCGCAACTTGTACTTGTTGAAAGTTAAGTGCGACCGCAATAATTGGCCATTAGCCCACATATAGAATGCTGCTTGCGAGCCATGTTTGCAGCACTAAATGACAGTTTGGCCGGTCGCCAAGAGTGGCAACTGTTTGCCACAGCCACAACGCTAATTGCCTCAAAGCTCTGATCATAAAAAACAATCAAAGATAAAGCAATGCACTGTATCATAGTGTGCCGCAGTCCCGGATGTTTCGTCTTTGCCCACATGTCTGTCATGTTATTTAGATTCATGAATTTATAATGCAATTTGCTAGATAACGCTTTTTTTTCGTTTGCTGATTTTATTTTTTTTATTTTGTTTTTCTTTATTTGCGCTGACAGAATAAATTATTAAATATTTCACAAGTCAACTAGTCGCAGTTATTCAGCTTAAGCAATTGCACAAATATTTCTAGACAAAAGCCAAAGGTTTTAGTTAAGAAAATCAGGGCGAAATTATTATTGACGTAACATTTAGCAGGAGATTTTTAAGGGAAGGAGCGAAACTGTTTTATAAAGCTAGGCAAGTTTTATAGTTCTTTTTGTTTTTGGTGTTTGGCTTAAATGAAAAGTAAACTGGGAAACAATGCCCAATATATATGTATATGTATGTATATACCTGCATACATATATGCACACATACACATACCCATACCTGGGCACACTTTCATGTACAGCATTTCTCGCAAAAGGTGTGAAAATTGATGCCTCTCTCTCTCTCTCACGTGTATCTTTATTACAATGTAATGTTCGTTCTCTCTCCCTCTCTCTCACATACACACACGTTGCCTTACTCTTCATTACAATGTTGTACTCACGTTATCTCTCTCTCTTTCTCTTTCCTTCTTATACATCACACTCTCGTGCCTCTCGCTCCATCTCACTTTCTATCTGTCTGTTTATCTGCATATCAGACGCCGCCGCAGGCAACATTTTGCATTTCAGTAAAAGTGTCAAAAGAAAATTTTCATAATTTTTGTGAATGCAACTGACAGCCAACTTATGATGATGATGATGACGATGATGCTGATAATGATGTTGTCTGCTGTTTTCTATTTAGTTAGCTTTTTTGGTCCGCAATTCAATTTGTTTCATACATTATTGCATTCAAACAAAACAAGTTGATCAGACTCAAGTGTATGTATGTATATACTTATATACATGTATATGTATATATTTGAAAAAGAAAGTTAGGTCATACCAAACTTTAACACTAAGAATTTGTTATTCACTTGTTTGGCTTTTTTCGCGCAAATTGTAGTCAAGCTGACATCGTCAGCAGAAGTCACATTTTGATGCCAACCTGACGGCTTTTAGACATACTCTAACAGAGATTTTCATATTAAATAATTTTGTTTATTATTTTGTTTTAATATATGTAAATATACAAGTTTACAATATTTTATAGAATGTATGTTTTTTTAATTATTATTTAATATAATATAATATAAAATTAAAATATAATATAATATAATATAATATAATATAATATAATATAATATATATAATAATTATAAGTTCTCAGAGTAATACTTATTACATTATTATTAAAAATATTATTTTTTTAACTAAGTAACTTAAGTATTTAAATTAAATGTATATATAAATATATATATACGAAACGTTCTCTAAAAATGCTATAAAAAAATAGTGTATACATTTCTTTTTATTCCTGAGAGGACACGCAAATTTTCTGTTTTAGTGACCATCTCATAGATGATGATGATATTTGTTAGAGTATCGAGCATTCATGTTTTGGCATTGTTCAGCTGATTCCTTACTCTATGCCCGCAATCAACTTTAATGACTCACATGTGGCGGCGACAATAATAACAACAATAACAACAACAGCGACAAAGAAGATGAGAGCGAGAACGAGAACGAGAACAACACACCTCGCTGATGGCCTTCAATAAAGCTTATAAATCAAAGCAACAAATCCCGCTGCCCGCCGCCTCCTGCGCCGCCGTCATATTGATTGCTTCCTTTAGACACATGTAAAAAAGTTGTTGGGATAATTTTGGCAGATTTGTTTGAAGGCGTCTGTCCCATGTCGTGTCGTTGTCCTCGCTGTTGCCTCCGAGCTGCGACACCTTAAATATATATATAAATTTCACTTTTTTTTTTAACATTTTTTGTCTTGGACGAGGTTTAATAAAATATAAAAAAATAAAAAAACGATAGGACTTGGCTACTTTAACTGGTATAACTTGAAAGTATGTTAAATTTAGGTTGGCTAAAAAATTATATAAATTAATAAACATTCTCACAGAGCTTTAAATGATGTAAATCTTAATCTTCAATTCATTCCGCTTGAATAGAACTTTCAATTTAAAAGGCGTTAAGTTGTACTTAAAGCTCAGCTTAAAGCCAACTCAAAAGCGAATCATTTGCGCAAAAATGACGAACAATAACTCAAGTGACTTCTGTGCAAATCAGACGCACAACAATCGTCAGTGGCAGTCCCCAGCAGTCGTGGCTTCCTTCAGCTATTCCCAGGGCAGCAGCATATGAAATATTTGCTTGGTCGCGTGTGTGTGCTCGCTCGCCTGTGCTCCCAAGAATTTTCACTTTCCCCTGCAGTCAACTTCGATTCAGCTGGCGACCCGTAACACCGGCCCGTGCGCCACTTCTCTGCAACCAGCTTTTTTCTACTGCATTCCGGGCATTCGCATTTCTCCTGGCCAGACAAGGGCATGACAAAGCCAAAAAAAAAAAAAAAAAGCGAGCAAGCATTGCGATGCACTGCATATGTGGGGTGGGGTGGAAAACAAAGTAAATTTATTGCTTTTGCCTCTAAAGTGAAACGCAAAACGACTTCATTAAGCTATGTCGACTCTGTGGTCGGTGTATGAGTGGATTGTAGAAGGCGAAAGCCAACAACAAGAAAGAAAACAAAGTCTTTTATTTTGTATTTTCGTGAACAGTCGAGATGGGTCTTAGGATAAACGACAAGAGATTCAGCGAGAGATAAACTTAATGCATGGACTCCTATTCCCGCTAATACAAATATATATCTCTTTAAAACATGTGACTAAATTTTGTCTAATTGTAAATGTTTATATTAATTTAAAAAGTAATAAATGATCGACTTACCGCATGTTATTGTGAACTGTTAAGGGATACTCAACTACGAGATACTCTTTAATGTGCTCTCAATTCTGAATTCAAACAGAATTGCTAATTTGTTTGATAACTTTTGTCTTGCATAACGGATTTGAATGCACTTTGAATCATATGCTCTAGATATTCTGTTAAACAAAATAGAATTTAGGAAAATAAAAAAATCAACCGCCATCACATATTCCTGATAAATATATAATATTTGATGGCGTCTGTCATGTCCCTACCCATTACATTGCCATTTCCAATGGGTCTGAATCCGAACTTTAAGTGACGCTCCAGATGAAAATATTTCTACTTTTTGCATTCTCAATTCTAGCCAACAAATGGCATGCATATTGAAATGATTTGCATATTTTATTAATCGACAGCTTCGGCTGAGAGGCAAACGGAAATGCAACACAAAAATCAATGCGGCAAAGGCTGAAAAAGTAGGCAAAATATCAATCGATAGAAGGTTAGGCAAATGGCTTGGGGTAGGTGGGCAGGGTCAGGTATGCATTGCACTTTGTGCAACTATTAAAAATGCAATTGTTAAAAACCCGCTGGCTGGCTGGCTGGTCCAGAGCTCAGCCAACTCGATTTTCTGTGATGCTGCCGCTGCTCTCTTCTGCAGCTGCCCTCAATGTGTCAAAGCGGTAAATTTGATGGGGTTAACTGAATGTGGGGGCTGCTGTGACTGCTCTTGTAGCTCGCATTTGGAAATGGGTAGAGTTGGCAACTTTTAACGCCGTTAGGCCATCAGCCAGCCAGCCAGACAGCCAGGCCAGTCTGTCTGTCGTTGTGAAAAGTCAAACGTCGAGTGCAGCAAGCGCTCGCGTCCATTGGATAAAGTTTTGTGCCGTTGCGAAAATTTAAAAATCAAATTGTTTGCTCGACTCGGCTTGCCACAGCATTGCCATAGCATTGCGGAAATAATGAATAACTGAATGAATGAACACATGCCACACACGAATTGCCGTGGACCTCCAGCCCTGACTTTGCCCTATCAATCGGCCAAAATCTGTAACGCGACTCTGTGACAGCTTTACATGTTGCAGAGAGATTATGTCGATTACTAGACACACTCCAAATACAAATAACCAGAGGCACTTCACTCGTCCGTATCGCGTGTTAATCAGTGTAGTTAAATGGTCATGCGTTCATAGTATATAACTATTTCCAATTGTTCCACTTGGCTGACTTCTCACTAAAATGCTGCGAAAATTCAGTAAACAAGAATCGACCGAATTATTTTTTTATTATTTATATCTTCATATCTAGCTAAAATAAAAATAAAATATGGTTTGTTATTTAATATTTTTGTTTTTTTTATTTTTAATTTTTTAGGCTAGTTTTATTAGAAGTTTTAGAAACCTTTTATATTTTTCATTATATTAATAATATAAATACAAATAGATTTATATGTTTTTTTTTCTTTCGGTAAAACAATATAGATTTCAAAAGTCAATTAAATTTTAAGTAAGTACTTATAATTTAATCTAATAATTTAAGCTTTCAATTAGGTATAAATTCAAATACATTTTTTATTATTATATATCTTAAGTTATTATCATATATCTTAAGCCTTTTTATTGATAATTAAATATAAATATATTTAATTTGTTTTATATATTGAATTATTATTCTGCTTTAAGATTTCAAATTGAAATAAATAATCAGATAAAAAAAATAATTAATATAAATTAATAATTAATAAAAAAAAAATATGAAGCGATCTTTAAAACTTATAAATGTTAAACATAATATATTTTATTTTATTCATATTTCAAAAATGTTGCCCCACAACAAATTTAATTAAATTTCTTATGAAGTTTGCTAACCTCATCCAAACTTTTTATATTCATTTGCAATTGCATTTCTTTGATTTATTTACTTATTTATTTTCTTTTTTTCTAGTTTTCTTTCTCAAGTACAATTCACTTAACACAATTGCAATTTGCTAATCTGTTTAAACAATATAAATAATATATAGCTAAATCAAAGTTTGGCGCATTTCTCTTCTTTTGTCGTTTCTCGTTCTCGTTTTGTTGCTGTTGTTGGGTACGTCCCCAAACGCAAAACTCGGCGTACTTTAAAGTTGACTGCAAATGCACAGTTACACAAAATGTACAGAAATTACAAAAAATGCAAACAAAATACTCTATATATGTATATGAAATATTAGTGGGGAAAATATAAGTAGTGGAGCAACAGCCATTGCAAGCGTAACGACCAAATAAAAAAAAAAAAAAACAAAAACAAACTTTCAACATAAAAATTTCAATGACAAAACTGCAGTTGGCAAAATTTGCGCGCCATTTCGGAAACACTTAAAAGTTTTTGTTTCTCTTTTTGTTTTTTATACCCTGAACCCATTGAAAATGGGAAATCAGGGTATAATGGTTTTGTTAAAATGTATGTAACAGGCAGAAGGAGGCGTGGCAGACCCCACAAAGTATATATATTCTTGATCAGGGCGACGAGCTGAGTCGATTTAGCCCTGTCCGTCTGTCTGTCCGTCCGTCCGTCCGTCCGTCCGTCCGTCCGTCCGTCCGTCCGTCCGTCCGTATGTTTGAACGCGTCGATTTCAGAAGATATAAGAGCTAGAGACTTCAACTTTTTTTTAAAATGTCCGTAAAAACAGCGCGCATATCGAGTTTTTCACTAAAAAACGATAACTCATTCCGATAGTTTTTTATCGATAAAAAACCTTATCGAAGATCACTTAAATAATTATATCTCTTACATCTTTCAAGCTAGAGTCTCCAAATTTAAAATGTATATTAAGATGTATTTTAGACAATTTCGGTTTTTGTTAAAATTTACCCCCCACCCCTAAATCCACCCCCTCACCCTCATCTTTGTAAAAGTCGTATATCAAATACTAGAGACTTGTGCTTCGGTATGCACATACATTTAAACATCATGATTACGTTCTGTAAGTTTCATTACGATCGTACGTCTAGAAATTAAATTATTCAACAAATAAGTTCTCATAATATTGCCAACACTGCAGCGCAACCCAAGCGCAATAGGTTATAAATTTATAACTCCTACATTTTTAGAGCTATAGTCTCCAAATTTTAAAAGTATATTCCAATGCATTTTATACAATTTCGGTTTTTGTTATATTTTGGATACCGGCTCCAAATTCACCAGAATCCCCAGTGAAGGTCAGATTCTAGTATAGCTAATTGTGAATGATTTGATTTGATGTTTTCTTTTAAATGCCAAATATTCAATAGAATATGTAGATCATATGCTGAAAGTTTCATTAAATTCGGTTTAGTCAATCGACGTTAAAAAATAACAAAATGTTTGGCCAATTAACAAACGCACGTGCTGCAGCAACAGCAGTTTTCCAATACGTGTGCACACATACATTCAAACATCTTCTAGCACATTCTTTGAATCACATCAGCAGTTAGTTTCGTTTAGTTCTGCTAGATGGCGTTGCATCAGTGAATCTATTTCAGTTTTGACATTGCAAATGAGAACAGAGGAGTGGCGTCATGGTAGAGGGCGCGGCGCTCGATCGCGAGGTCCCCGGTTCAAATCCTGCTGGGCGTATGTAGTTTTCTTTTAATTGCTTCAAAACTTTTATATATTTGTGATTAAATTTCTCTTATATTTTTTCAAAAATCGAAATTGAAATTTTAACATTTTTATTAGTTTGGTTGTTCTTGCACATTCTTAAAGTCACATCAGCAGTTAGTTTGACTTAGATTTGGTAGATGGCGCTGTAGCAGTGAATCTATTTCAGTTTTGACATTGAAAATTAAAACAGAAGGGTGGCGTCAAGGTAGAAAGCGCGGCGGCTTGATCACAAGGTCTCGGGCTCAAACCCGGAGCGTGTCGGAATTATCTTTTTTAATTGTTTCAAAATTTTTATTTATTTAATTAAATGAGTTTTCTATTTAATTTATATTTTTAAATACATCGAAATTGAAATTTGAACCATACTAAATGTGCTTTTCTATTATTTTGGTTCAGGGTAGTATCTAGTCGAGCACTCTCGACTAGAGTTTTCTTACTTGTTTTTTTTGTTTTTTTTTTTGCTGCATTTTTTTGTTCACTTCTCAATTTATATTTAACTGCAATTGTCGGAACGTTTCAGACGCTACTGTTGCGAATTTTTTTAAAATGGCGCCGCTATTCAAATGCCATAAAAATTATTGAATTACTCAAAGTGAAAATATATGAATATACATATATTAGAGATAGCTGGTCATTAGTTTCTGGTTTATATTGCAGCAAAATAAAAGTTTTATTTGAAAGCATATTTTTTTTATTATTAAAAATGAGCACGTTCTAAAACTGTGAAAACTGTGAATTGGAAGTTGCTTTAAAAAGTTTTTTATAAATATAAAATATGATTTTATAGCCTCATTGCTTCTAGACCGACAATTGTAAATATTTTAGTCTTCATTTACATTTCTCTGTTTGTTAGCAAAAGTCAATCGGTGGAAATTTCTGTACCCCATTTGAATAATTTATTTGTATTCGCTATTGTAATTGGTGCTTTGTAGATTGAAAAGCCAAAAATATATTTGAGCATTTATGTTAAGTAATTATTCATCTTCTTCTTTCATTTACTGATGACTTGATAATTTTGTTTAACTAAGAGACACTTTTTACATAATTTATATTATTTATGTACAAATTTATATGTTAAATATTAAGCGAGTTTTAGTAAGTAAAAATATCCTATTTTATTTGTGTTTACTTCCGTTTTTTTTCCTTTTGTCTATTGTCTATATTCTTTATTTTCTATTAAACGTGTTTTATATTTTATCTTTCGTCTTCTATATAATGTCTATTTTATCTCCGATCCTCATTCTTTCATGTTCCTCTTTCAATTTTACATCTTCTATATAACATTTTCCATCTTTGGCTTTCTATATTTTTTCCGCTTACTTCAATCTGTTTTCCATCTTAAGTCTTCGATTTACCATTTACCAAGGGAGGCCTTGCTTCTCTTTTCTTCCACTCTTTTAGTCAAATTCTCATTTGCCTTAGATCAACGTCTGGTAATATTTATGAAATGAAGTCAGAGATTCTTAAAAGCTTACGTAAATAAATCAAATTGAGAAGCTTTACCGTAGACCATCTGTGGAAAATGCATTCAGAAGCGATAGACAGCTTCCACTGGACACATACTCATGTTTATCTAGCCGGACACATTATTAGCCTGGCCAATTTAGAGCCGACGATTTGTGTGAGGGAACTAGAAGTTGACGCCCTTTTAAGTGGTCAACAGATAGAAGAGTGCGATGGGCGGCCTAAGGTACATGAGAGAAGGGGTTAACCTACCACGTCGCACGCTCTTTGACCTCGTTTAATTTATGCGTTCCAGCCAGAGCTTAGAGGCAACAGCAACGACGACAGCAGCGGCGACGGCAACGGCGACGGCGACTCGATAATACATAATACCAAAGGCGATTACACTAATGGTGATTGGCTTTGTGCTTTACGAGTAGAACCTGCTTGCCAGCTAACGGTGGCAACTTTAGCCTAACTGTTGATCGTCAGCCAAGTCTTGTCTGTCACCGAATTGCGCCCCTGCTACTTATTTATTTTTGTCTTCTTTTTCTCTTTCTCTTTCCTTTTTTTTGGCCACTTTGTAGCCAACTACTTATAAAGTCGTGACAAAGTCATTGACTGTTTGCGGCTCGCTTGGCATTTGCATAGAAATGCAATTTTCTGGCCCCCAAACTCATCGTTTCTTCTGCGGAGAAGCTCAAGTTGAAGGTGGAGTAGGAGCTGGAGTCGGAAGCTATTGCTGCTGGCAGTCGCCAAGTTTCTGCTGCACATAATTTTCGGCTTAGAAAGTTATACAACAAACACACACACAGAGAGAGAGAGAGAGAGAGAGAGAGAGATAGTCACAAATTGGCCTTCGCTGCGAGTCGAAATCGATTTTGGCTTCTTAAGCCAAACCATTTAACAGTTTATCCCCAGCTGACAACTGGACAGCGCTATCGCAACAGATATCTCTAGGCGAATTCTCTAGTAATAGCGGCGACAACTTGTTTAATCATAAATTCCATAAGTAATCCAAGCCATGAGACAATTTATGTACCACAACTTAAAGGTGTTTTACAGCAGCTGAAGTGGATTTGTGTAACTATTAAGATTTTCAAATGAAAACTTTAATAATAGATATAATGCAAACATGTGAAGCATATACATGTTGAAAGAGACTCTAGTTCTCTGTGAAATATTACATCAATAATGATGTCTGTCAACAAGCAATTTATTTTACTTGTACTCCCATCACATCATAGCAAATTAGATATAGAATAAATATTTAGTTCCCTCTCTTTACAATACCAATGAATCAGATTATTCGAATCTTCATCAGCCTGTAATATTCATAATTAACCATCGGTATAAATTTTTGGTTTTCCTTGTGCCCAAAGTTTGATTCTCGTTAGCTGTAAGTTTTTCTTCTCTCTTCCAACGGAAAATTACAATAATTTTTTTTGTCAGGCTTACAAAATTATTTATATATGTAGGTATATTCGCTTCTTTTGCAATTAGGAATATTCTTCTTGAGATATATAGTAAATAATAATAATATATAATAATATATATAGTAAATAATAATAACAATAAATTTACATTTTTTTCCTATGTTACATGTTATTTGTGAAGTAAATAACAAATATGTGAGAGCTGAAGTTATAATAGATGTTTAATTTATACCCTAGTGATTTGTGGCGCTGAGGTCTATTTTCGCTATGACACATAGCTTGGTATTCCATGAAGCTATTTAGCTTATATATTACTGAGTAAGCGCGTAACAAATACAAATACAAATAGTTGATTTTTAAAGAGCACTACGATATATTCTCACTTTTAATTTACTGCATTGATTCCTATAGTAAATATATAAATGGTGTATATTTTAGAATTATATACAAATTGCATGCGAGTGTGTGTCTAGCCTGCTTGAGGTAGACGCAGACGGTAATAGCAGCTGGCAAATGTCAGCCGGCAGATGCACACGAAATTTACGTCCTTAGCTCTCGACTTGAGTGACATTTGTCAGTCAGCAGCAAGAGTGTGTGTCAGGTGCACAAGAAAAAAGCAAAAAAAAAAAAAAAAAAAACACACAAACCAAAATGAGTATTAACAAGAAAGAAAGCTCTAGTCGAGACTGCTCGACTACGAGATCCCCTGAACCCTACAATCAACTGATATTTCAATAATAGTTAGCACACACACACGCACACACACACACGCATACAAACACATGCACACACACACACACGCATATACAGGCGATTGCGCT
This sequence comes from Drosophila navojoa, assembly GCF_054131105.1. NCBI lineage: Eukaryota > Metazoa > Arthropoda > Insecta > Diptera > Drosophilidae > Drosophila > Drosophila navojoa. Next base: position 10,518,571 of record NC_142891.1, on the reverse strand, counting down.
TGGGTTGCGCTGCAGTGTTGGCGATATTATGAGAACTTATTTGTGGAATAATTTAATTTCTAGACGTACGATCGTAATGAAACTTTCAGAACGTAATCATAATGTTAAAATGTATGTGTATACCGAAGCTCAAGTCTCTAGTATTTGATATACGACTTTTACAAAGATGAAGGCGAGGGGGTGGATTTAGGGGTGGGGGGTGAATTTTAACAAAAACCGAAATTGTATAAATTTCATCTTAATATACATTTTAAATTTGGAGACTCTAGCTTGAAAGATGTAGGAGATATAATTTTTAAAGTGATCTTCGATAAGGTTTTTTATCGATAAAAAAGTATCGGAATGAGTTATCGTTTTTTAGTGATAAACTCGATATCCGCGTGATAAATACGGACATTTTAAAAAAAAGTTTAAGTCTCTAGCTCTTATATCTTCTGAAATCGACGCGTTCATACATACGGACGGACGGACGGACGGACGGACGGACAGACAGACGGACAGGGCTAAATCAACTCAGTTCGTCGCCCTGATCAAGAATATATATACTTTGTGGGGTCTGCCACGCCTCCTTCTGCCTGTTACATACTTTTAACAAAACCATTATACCCTGATTTCCCATTTTCAATGGGTTCAGGGTATAAAAAGAAATTGCATCTTCATATTGTTTATTTTTCATATATCTAGACAGACATGTCCTGTAGGCGGCTATTTGCACAGATTTTCATAAATTTAATTGAAAAACTTGCTTAAAGCTCATTCGAAATTTTCATCTCAATCCATTTGCGAATTCCCTTTGTGCTTTATTTGCGATGAATCAACAACAATTGTTCGGTGGAACTTTCGACTTCGACCCTTTGATCTCCTGTCGAATGCCTTGGGCTATTTTTTACTGTTTTTGTATTTGATTTTTTATTTCATTTCTTTGCAGTTTGTGTTGTTATTGCTGCTGCTGCTGTTAACAAAAAGTTAAATTTATTTAGAGTTCAGCTCGGTTTGACTATTTATTTGATTGGCTTGCGTTGTCGATAAAAGCTTTTCACTTTCTGGTGCAAATCTACCTCACGGCATTTTCCTCTGGTTTTCTTTGGTGTTTTGTTTTTCCATTTAAAAGCATATATTTAGTTTGAGTTTTATGTTCTTAAAATTTCATTTAAGCTCAAATTCGAATTAAACTTCTTTCAATTTTTGTAGAATGCATTATATTTTTACCGTTAGGTTTTTGCATAGCATTTTGTTGCTTTTTATGAATTTCTGCAATTATTTGCATGTTTCGTGTTTTGTTAATTATTTTATATTTTTGTTTTGCATTGTTTTGCATATTGTGTTTTTTTCAAGAGGAATGTATTTTATATAAAAAAAAAAATTGTGTTGTTTGCTTTTTTTTTTGTTGAATATATAGTTTAAATGCATCATTAAAAACATTTTATTTAAATTTAGTTATTTTTCATATATATTTGCAGTGCGTAAGAAGACCAACTTATTGAAATAAGATTGCAAAAATATTTTTTTATTCACAGAAATTGCAGAACTTTAAATAGAAATGGAATAGAAAATAGAGCAACTCCATTGGATTTTTATTTTTATTTCTCTATATAAAATCTACTCGTGTTGTTAGTTTTAAAGTCAAAATTGAAACTGTAAAACGCGAGGAGGTGAAAAGGGCGACACAAATGTTGGCTAAAAATTAGGCACGAATTGTGCGCAATTTGTCGTGGCCTAAACTAACACGCATATACTCACATACACACATACACACACACACACTTATAAGCATAACATGTGTGCAAACAGTTGCAGTACTCGACAAGCTTTTGGCTGGAGGAGGGGAAGGCGGGTCAGTGCGGGGCTCAGCTAATTGTTGCAGCGCTCGCGGCAGCTTTGCGGTCATTGTGTGTGTGTGTGTGTGTGTGTATGTGTGCCTTCCTGCTGCCAGCTGTCAACGGCTTTGGCCCCACCCACTTTTTACAGTTTCCTTCTTTTTTTTTTGTTTTAATTGCCAGGATTTTCGCATTCTGCATTTTGCATGAACTTAAGCTGGAAAACACAGCCGCGGACAGCCGACAGCCCACTCAGAGCACTCTGCTCCGGCAGCTGCAGTTGCAGCTGCTTTTTGGCAATTGTTTTGGTCCTTCAATGTTTCTCGACTTGTTTAGCCAAGTCTTGGCAAATGCAAGCGCAATTCGCCCACTTCTTGGCCTATCTAATCGACTTCTAATTACTTTAGCTTCAGAGCAAAAGAAGAGCATAATAGCCACAACGTGGCCGCATTTAATGGCTATGGCCCATTGCAATTGCTAAGCAAAGCGACTAAAATGGAAATTTAATGCGTTGCAAAAGCTAAAACTCAAAATTCATTAAAATATTTGTGATTCTTCTGTCAGTTCTACTTTCTTGAATAGAGTTTGATCTGAGAGCTAAAACAATTTACATATTTTAGAATTTTAATGTACTTGATTTGGATTTAAACTTGAGTGGAAAAATTAGTCAAATATTTATGGCTAAAAATGTTTAATAAAATAAATACAAAAAAGTGCAAATCAATTTTAAATATATAATTAAATGGATTATATATATTATAATTAATAAATATACATATATATGTATATATTTATGTATGTCTGTAGAGCTATTCCACAGCACACACACCCAAGCATGTACATATATTGGCTTGCTGCCAGGCTTAGCCAATATGTCTATGCACCTGCCTCACAGAGCGAGCGAGAGATTAGATGTGACTGAGCCAGCAAGAGGCAGGGGCAGAGGCAGGGCAAGGCCAAGGCAAGGCAGTCACAGCACATGAAAAGAAATGCCGCTACACTCGCTAATAAACCGTAATAAACTGCCATCCTCTGGCTGTCTGCTACGTTTTGAGCTTGTTGTTTTTAACATGTAGCACCAGCCAACCAGCCAAACACCCCATACACCCATACACCCATACAGGCAGCCACCCCGTCTCTTGGGTATCCGAGGCATACGACAAACATTTAATCTGCACACACAGACACGCGCTCAAACTTAACAGGGAAGAGCAACTTGCACCACGAACTCCAACAAAACAAAGATGAGCAGTGGGCGGCGTGGACGGCGTGGGTGGGGCAGAGGCAAAGGTAAATGCGGGAAGCCTTTTGTGAAAATTATGCTCCTTCTTTGGCGCTTTGGCAAGGTAAACGCACAGAGTATGATTATGAGATCACTTTATGTGACGTGCTGGCTGGCTGGCTGGCTGTCTGGCTGGCTGGCTGGCAGGAGCCAAGCTGTGCCGCGTCCTGACTCTGTGCCTGTGTGTCCTGTTGAACGGCGTCCTGCATGGGCTTTAATAAAAATAAATGTTACTTGTAATAATTTCTTGCACGTCTCTTGCAATTTCCACACCGGTTTTTTGTTTTATTTTTTTCGTATTTAACGTCTCTGTCTGTCTCTTCCGCCTCTCGTCCGCCTCGCGACTTTCCTTCTGCTGTTTCACGTCGAGTCAATGCTAAAGCATCTGCATCTATCTCCCCTTCTCTCTCTCTCTCACGCTCTTTGTGTATAGAGTGCATAAAATATTAATAATTGCACGCGTGGTGGTAATGAAAATACACACACCCACACACACACCCACACACACACACACGAAGCTAATGCATACATTTCGGGTTAATAATGTGGACATAAAGGAACCACGAGCTGTTGCCTCCTGCCGCCTGGAAGTTTCTAAGCGCAAATCAGCATCATGATGTGAATTTCCTTAGCTCATCGCTCGTGGAGCGTGTAGAGTGTGTGTGGTGGGCGTAGCGTCGTCTCAGCTTACGCTGATTGAAAGGCAATTGAGATGTGTCCCCAGTCAACGGATGGAATCATGAGTAAAATAAGACCAGCTAAATATATCTTCATAATGATCTTAGACTGTATACACTAGCATGGCCTTTAAAGGCCTGGCGTGATTTCGACAATAAACTGTAATATTGTCAGAAATTATTAGGATTAAATTCATTAATTGAATCTGTAATTTAAAAATAATTAGTAATCAAAGAATGAAAAGTATTAAAAGAAAGCCATATTATTTATAAATTTAGAAGTTATATAAAAAGTTATTAAAAAGTTGGGTTGAATATAAGGTTCCCCATTTTCAGAAATGAGCAAGGTTGTATTAAAAATCATGAATTTCTGCTATTCATAAAAAAGGAATAGTTATTACTAAATATAAATAGAAATATAAATATACTACCGATAAAAATATATATCAGTTTTAAATTATTTGAAACTTTAAACTCAGTTCGCCTTTGGTTCTTAGGATTTAATACTTAAGCGCGAACCTCCTTTTGCCAATATACATATATACGTATATTATGTTTGAATGTATCTGTGTGTAAATGGCATTGTATGTATGTAAGAATATTGACAAAGCTGTGCAGTTACAAAGCTGTCTTGCGGTTAGTGCTGAGCGCCTTGTGGAACCAGCGACAGCACCTGTCAGCTCTAATTAAGCACAGGAATTTTAAGGAGATCCATATATATAAATACATATATACAATATGTATGTACGTATGTATATATAGCTTTACCACAAACTGTGGCCACTCTTCCGGTGACTGTTAATCCTTGATGAATCCTTTTTTGGCATAGCTGCTGCAACTGACGCTTATTGGCTGCTTGCTAATCACATTCATCGGCCGGCCGTCTTTGGCCATCTGCTTGGAGGTCGCTGAACTTTGTTTTATTTTATTAGCGGGACCTCTAATTAGAGGGGCAAGCAAGCAAAAATCACAATTTGGAACCCTTTTACTTGTGATAACGACCTTGAACTGTCTGTCTGTCGCCAAATTGTCGCGCCTTGCTGAGAGCAACAACAATAAGCACACAACAACAACAACAACAACAGCAACAGTAGCAGCAGACATTTTGTAAAACTTTTCTGCTTATGTCAGTTTCACTTTTCGTATGCCTTCCCTCGGTTTCTCTGACTGTGGCACTGTCTCGATTCATTTGGAATTCAACATCGAGTGCAGCTAAAGCGAATTGTCCTCAAAGTGCAGCAGCTCGAGTTATAGCTGACAATTTTTAGCCTTCCCGATCGATAGTTGTTTGCTGTTGTTGTTGTTGTTGTTGGCTGTTCTTGTTGCTGCCAGATAAGCATTTGTCAAATTTCATTTCATTTGCTATGCAACTTAAGACTTTGTACAAATTTATAAGAGAATTAATAATGCTTTTGGTCGAGCGACTCGGAATATTTGTATTTACTTTTATTTCAATAATACAAGAAATACAAGAAATCGTCATGAATCTTATAATAGTTTTTATTACTTTACTTACACAGTTCTCTCAGTATAACAGTAATATGTAGAAAATTCTGAAGGAATTTCACACATGTAAAATAATATATCTTATGAAATCTCTGCATTTATTATATATTTATTATATTATGTATTTATTATATTATATATTATATATTTATTTATTATATATACATATTATATTATTTATTTAGTATTTGCCTACAATAATATCTATGAAATTGGGCAACTAAATATTAATATTTCTCTTTTTTCTCTTTTTAACATATTCAAAACTAAATAAGGACTAACGTTTTTTCATCGAGCTTTCACAGGGAGTAGTGGAATATTTTGTTATCTATTCCAACACACCTTCCAACAGCTTTCATAGCTTTTTGGTTCTTTCAGCTTTTAAGAGTTTGCGTTCGAAGTTTACCTAAAGCCCAGCTGCGATTCTGACTGAAAATAAGCTCTGCAAAAAAGCTCAACTCAATATGAAACTCTTTTCAGCTTTAGGGATGCATAGTAAATGAGCTTAATTGAAAGCACTTTATTGGTTGTTGTTTCTGCTTTCAATTTTTCGCGTAATGTCAACCCTGCTTGGAGTTAGTTGTAAAATTGAATTTGGCGTAAAAAGAGTAAAATATATATAGGAACTATCTGTAAATGAGGTCCATAAAGATACAATTGAAATTCTCGAATATTCCAGCTCAATAGAATGAAAACACTAAAAGAATAAAGTACCCAATCCTCAAGTATATGTAAATTCAATAATAGCAAAACTAATACATTCTTCATAGACTTCAAGCATGTCTAAGCCCTTTTAGTGATTCGTATTAGGTAAAACAAATATAATAAGCTACAAGCCATATTTATTACGAATCATGCCTCAGGAGTATTGAATCCTTAAGTGTACGATATTTTAATAGTAATTGAATACACAAATAGAAATCATCTTAGGAAATATGACTGCATATCTGATAACAAGAATTTGATTTCGATTCACACAATTAATATAGAATATAAATGAGAATATGTAGAGACTGGAGAGAGACTATTGGATATTATGCAAATTTCTCTGGCTCTGCCATTTAATAAATGCATGTTGAGAGATTGCTTCATTAAATTAATCGTGAAACTTGCAGATGTGGGTACTAGGCTGGGGTTGGGTCTAGCACACGATTAACCTCGATTTTAACACGCACACTTGACTGCATGTGCAGCAAATAAAATTGCATTCAGTTAGCTACTCTTGTGGCCCCATGAAAATACAGTAAATGAAAAGCGAAACTCAAAACATAAACAAAAGCCAATCGCACTTGAGCGACGGAAGAAGAAGAGGTGGCGACGGAAATGATTGCGGAAGTGAAAGCAGGTCACACATCGTCGACTCTCGGCTGACAAGGACATTCCACACACACATATGTATATATATAAACATATATTTATATATGCACACGCTCTTGCTCGCGCATCGGCTGCTGTCGAGTTAATCTGCTTCAATTGAGTTCGTTTTTATTTGAATTTAATTGCTTTCCGTGTAAACGCAAGTCCGGGCAAACTTGCTTTTAGTATTCAGTGCTCCAGGTTTCTTAACTTAAAAAACCAAAAATAAAAACAAACATTTTGTATGTGAAATGCAATTTTATTAATAAATATTTCATTCTATTTTCTTATATTTTCATTTTAATTAGGTGAACCAATTTGGTTGAACTTCGTAAATCGTGAAAGCCCTATACAGATTGATATACATATACTACTCCGTGCTTGCCACTGTTACGACATGAAGGATTGAGGCACGAACACCCGAGACGTATCTGAAAATAAATTAAAAAAAAATAAATTTCAATAAACCTTGATTTCTGATTTAAAAATGTAAACAGTCCAAACATGTAAAAAACTAATAAAATTATTTTAAAATTTAATTTCTGTATTCTTTCATTTCATTAATTTAAGAAAAAAAAAATTATTCCCGATTTCAATGACGTAAAAAATTCGAGTGAAGCAACAGGGAAACAGAAATATTTAGCAGGTGACAATGTTCATAAAAGATCTACCATATTAATGTTAAATAACATAGCAAACAATAGAAGAAGACTTCTTCTACTCTGCTCATGCCGTGCATTAGCTGCATATTCGGTTGGTTTATTAGGCGAACAGAAATGCACAGCAGGAGGAGAAATGTTAATTAACATAGAGAAGTCAATTAACAGTTGAGTTAAAAAGCGGTATCTGTTATACTGAAGATAAATAAACTCATCCTAAGAAAAATTAATAAATAAATTTTTGATTTATTTCATCGGGAAGAGGCCAAAATATCATGAAAATTTGCTGCTGATTACCAGGCAAACATAATCGGCCGACAGAAGCCAATGCATACGGGCTTAATACATTTTTTAGAACAGTTCTCTCGAAACGAAATGTATGTGTGTATGTGTGTGCGTACATTGCGCTGAGAGCAGGTATTCTTCTAGCTGTGCTACTCTCACCAACAAAACGGGATCAGAAATAAATGAACTACCCCTCCCGCTCAGGCAAATATGTAGGTGTGACCACTACACACTTAGGGAATGCAAAACTAAATTAAGTTACTATGTATGTGTATTACTTATGTACATACATACAAAAGCGCAATTCCATGCACACATGCATGCAATTAGCCGTTCTCCTTACAATCATTCATATATATATATGTATATATGTACATACATATGTACATACACATACAGCCGAAACGCAGGCAAGAGCGATCATGACGTCTCTACGCTTCAAGTGCTGCGGCCGTTCCCCTCGTAGTCTCTGGTAAACAAAAATAGTTGTAGTTCTAATACTGTTGGGCACAACATTTGAAAAATATTAATATAAAATGTTATTAATTTAAAGTATGTAGACAACTCAATAAGAATCATTCCGCACTTAGCAGAACACTAACAAACAGAGCGGCCAATAGGATTGTGAGTAAGCGAGATATCATTGTCATCTATAGCCGCCATTATTGCTATTGTTTTGCATCTCATTTTATATGATTTATGTGCGTGCGAATGAGTCAGATGCGGTCAGGGATTGCAGCGTTTGCAGAAACTAGCTGAGAGTCACTCACAGTTACTGTTCTCTTTGGCGATCCCGTTTTCTCATGCCACTGCCCAAGGAGAGTGTTAATATTTACATAAGTGCGAGTGGGACGAATACATTTTGGAAATGAGCAGCCATCATGGTGTGGGAGATATGTCACTTGCAAGTATCACTCTCGCCATCGCTCTTGCTCTCACTCTCGCTTTTGATCCTGCTTTGTATATATTGCAGAAAGAGAAGACTAGAATGTGCGGGAGGGTGATAGACAGTTGTTTATCATATGTAGGAATGAGTATGCTGTTAACTAAGGAATAGCAAGAATGCAATTATGGCAGAAGAGTTATATATATACATGCATATGTACATATATAAGCATATTGTGTGAATATTAATATACTGGAATACATGTATAACAAAATTGTTATACCCTCTGAATGGAAAATAAACAGTTTCACTATCTCTTAAAGAACAGTAATATATTTTTAGTGAAGGTGATTGCATGCGTGTGAGAGAAAGAGAGTGATAGAGAGAGAGGGAGAATGGAATTAAATTTAATGGAGCGACAACAACATCGCCTATGCAAATATGTATATGTAGTCCACATTAGCTGCGCCAGAGAGTAGAGCACGCTTTGTTAACTTATTTGCTTCCGGTTTTTATTTCTAGTTTCTTTTTTAATTTATTTATTTTTTAGCTTTTGTTGCCATATATAAAAATAAATAGTGCCGACATATATAGTACTACATATACATGGTACTCTCTTTCTCTCTAAATGGGTCAACCCTAGTGGCAACAGTTCATCATAGTTACCCGGTACTGTGCCCCCACTCGCTGGCCTTTCAACTGTCTCTGTTCAAATGTTGCCTCTCATCAGTTGCTGCTGCCTGCTGCTTGCCTCGGGACACACACTTGGAATGGAGGCTTTTAAGCCGTTTGTGGCTTTGCAAATATATTAGCTATTAGGCCTAATTGAATCGCCTCTTGGTTTGGGCCTTCAACTGCAATTGCCGTGTAATTGAATTGGTGTAAATTAATTTCAGCTAATTGTATTTTTTTTTGCTCAGGATGGGTGCTTCAAGCTTTTTATGAGATGCAATTATAAAGCGTTTATGCATGAAATAAGTACATGGCATTCATTATTTAATAAAGTAGCCAATTTATTTATTATTTATGAATTATGAGAATTCACTTCTAGTTCTATGTACATTCAAAATAAATTTCTCATAAGTTCTTGTAGAAATGCCAAAAGTTGACACACATTTTAACACATTAAATTAAATATGTTTTATAAAATTATTCTTTTTATGGCTTCTTTTTCAGCTGCCTGCATTTCAGCTGAAAAAAGTTCCAATTATTCAGCTGAGCCAAAACAAAAACAAGTAAGAAAGCTCTAGTCGAGACTGCTCGACTACGAGATCCCCTGAACCCTACAAGCAACTGATATTTCAATAATAGTTAGCACACTCACACGCACACACACACACACGCATACAAACAAACAAAACCATTATATCCTGATTTCCCATTTTCAATGGGTTCAAGGTATAAAACAAAAAAGAAAGGCAGAAATTGCAGGCAAAGTTCATTTTGAGACTCTGGACGCATCGAGTCAAATGCCAATGAGCTAATGGGCTTTCATCGATCTTTAGGCAGGCCATTCATGATTTCTAATCTCTGTCAATTTGCGAGCTGCAGCAGAAAGAGCTGAACGGGGTTTCATTCAGCTCGTCTACTCCTTGGCATTGAGGCTTCACCGTGCTTAGAAATCTGACTCTGACTTTATTTAGTTGCTATTTTAAATAGTTTTAAACTAATATAGGGAATCTCCTGCTAAAGCCAACAGGAATACAAAATTATTCATATCGATGTTAGTTCTTGTCCAAGCCCTCAAAGAAACGATCGAGCAGAGTGTCATTGACATGACCGATTCTCCAGCGCTGTCGCTCATTGTGCTCATCGCATCGGTTGGTCACGACCTTCGAGACGCCATTCTCGACAAATGCCTCCAGGCAGTTCCTGCCGTGATGGCCATGGACCAGCCACAGGTGTTGGCGATCGTAGTACCAGAATTGATTGCCGCCCTGATTGTGGCAGTCCCACATCCAGACTGTGGCATTCGGGTGCGAGTCCTGCACATCCAGGCAGGCATCGTCCATGCGCCGCAGCTCACGATGGGCGGTCAGCGCCCAGTTTTGGTTCTCTTGCGGATGGGTGCGGTTGTGGGCGCAGGCGTAGAGGCCGACGGGATGATTGGAGCCCAGATTCAGGCAGTCCAGACACTGGTCCTTGAAGGCCAGGCTCTCGATGGCGCCCGAGGCGTAGGCAGGCGGCTCCACTGGCGGGAATTTGGCAAGGAAATCGGGCGCCACCTCCTTCATGAACCAGTCGAAGGACTTGCACTGCAAACGCTCGCGCACCGCGCGCTGTCGCGTCAAGTCACCCGCATCGATGTTGTCGTAGGTCGCAGGATCGCGCTTATAGACGAACTCCTTGTACTCATCCATCCAGACCTCAGCGACGCGTTTGTGATTCTAGAAACGATTGAAATTGTAATTTCGCATGAGTTCAGCTGCAGCTCTTCATCATCAACTTACCCGCGCCACAAAGTTGTAATTGCGTGGATTGGGTCGCGGATCCATTTGGCCGCGGAAGATGTGCGCGACGCGAGAGCAGGGCACATCGAGCAGCATCCCGCCGCACATCCAGATCTTGAAGCTCAGCTCGTACTGCTCGCCGCCCCAAATCTCCAGCTCATCGTCGTAGCCACCCAGATCCCAAAACCACTTGCTATTGATGGCGAACAGGCCGCCCATCATGACCGGACTGCGATACGGCAGAGACTTGTCCACGCTATCCTCGGGCAGCACCGGCAGCTGCTTGTAGAAGAAACGCCAATCGAAGCCGCCCCGTGAGCCCTCCTGATAGCCGCCATTATAGGCGAAATTATTGTGATCAATAATGTCCACGATGGGACACGTGGCGATCTTGTTGTTGATGACAATGGGCTCTAAAAGCGGCGGCAGCTGGAATGAGAATTGAGATCTAATCTTGATATGTTGATATAAAGAAATCGAAGGACTCATCTGCCTCAAGTGGGCTTTACTGTAATAATCAAAACTTGCAGAACTTTATATAAATTATAGCTTTACAGCTTTCAAGCGTCTTTGTAAATGTGTGACTGCTCAAAGCTTCACTTATTCAGCTGCTATTTTAGTTTAATGAAAACAGCTGTAAGATTTCGCTCTTACTCAAGCTTCATTTTACACATAATAATAATAATTATTATTATATTACTTATTAATAGTTTTGTCTTCTGGACTTTCTGCTGTATTCAAATGTTTTCAATGCGGATATTTCTTATGCTTGATTCTCAAGCTCGGTTTCCCCTTTCACTCCTTTCTTTTCTCACTCTATTTCTCTTCCTCTTTCTTGCATTAAAATTTGATTTACATGTTGCTCTTTCTATCTCAGTTCACTCTTATCTCTAGCTAAGAGCTTCCTGATTTTCTCTCTCTCTCTCTCTCTCTCTCTCTCTCTCTCTCTTTCTCTCTCTCTGCTTCCCTGTCTATCCCCTCTTTCACTGTCTATCTCTCTTTCAGTCTCTATTTGTCTTTCTTTTCTTCCTTTTAACTTTTACTTCTTTTTACACTCTTTCTAAACTATTTCACTCTTTCTTTCTTTATTCCTCTTTTTTCTCTCTGAACCTCTTTCATTTTCATTTTCTATCTATCATCCTTATTCTCTTAACCGCTTTCTTCTTTTTTATCTCTCATTCTCGTTCACTCTCTCACTCTGTATCTGTTACTCTCACACTCTCATTCCCTTTCCCCATCTCTCCCTCACTCAAATTTGATACACTTGTTGCTTCGTCTCAGCTCACTCTCATCTCATCCTCTGTCTGATAGTCTATCCCTCTTACAGATCACTTTCTCCCCAACTCATTCCCTCTCCCTCTCTCTGGCACTTTCTCCCACTCACTTTCTTCCCTTCTCATCTCAGTTCACTCTCATCAAAGTTCCCTTGACTTACCCAATTGTAATTGACTTCAATGTGCGAGTCAAAGAAGACCATAACCTCACCGGTGGCCACCTTGGCGCCCGCTAAGCGTGCTCCGATCAGGCCACGTCTCTCAGGATTGTGGACGACGTCCACCAATTTGGGCCACTGTAGGGCGACATAGTCGTCCAATTGCTTCTTGAGCGTCTCCCATTCACTGCCATCGTCGACGAGCACAATCTGCTTGAGCAGCTCGGGCGGCGTGCGATTGACGATGCTGTAAATGGAGCGGAGCAGCGTCTGGAAGTGTTCGTTGTAGAATATGAAGATGACGCTGACGCTGGGCAGCTTGGCCAGATACTTGCGCGTCTTGCAGCTGCCGGAAGAGAAAATATCTGAGTAACTGAAGCGCGAGTGCATTTGACCTGAGCTTACGCCTCTTTTCGCACATCGGGCACTGAGCGATTCACCGAGATTCGGTCGGAGAGGTAGCCATTGAAGCCGTTCCTGCGGTACTCCTGCTGCTCCAGCTCCTTCTCGGACGGATCTACGCTGGCTGGCTGGCCATGCTCACCCAGGCCGACGCGCGCCTTGTCCGCTTCCATTGCCTTGTAGTCGTGCCAGTCCTTGCGCTCGCCCAGCGGCGTTGGCAGCGTAAACATTTTCAATGTCTCCGGCTTGGTCGTCTCCACTGGCTCAACGTGCCCACCATCGCGCACAGAGTTCCGATCCTGAAAGGGCGGACGGGCTTTTCGACGTGTCGGCTCCACGTGGGCAGCACGAAATTGCGGCGTTATCGGATCCCCATTGGGATCCAAATTGCTTTCGTCCACCTCGTCCGATGGCTTCGCTTTGCTCAGACGCTTCTCCACAATCACCGTGGTCAGCAGCGAGATGAACCCGATGATCATTACGAGGAAGATGAGCTTGCGCATCAGCCGCTTCACCTGGCGCTTCTTGAGGGCCATGGCCAATACGTTGTTCTGCTGGGAGGCTATGATTCGGAATGGTTTCAGGCCCGAGCGGCCAGACACGTTGAGTCAACTGCAACTGCGTGGCATGGATGTCCATTAATCTAATTGCAACTTTTTCTAACTCATTTTTGTTTTGTTTATTGCCTGATAAGGTAACTGAAGTTCGAGCCGCGTGAACATCGTTCTTCAATATCAATCAGAGAGCTATCTATTCTCTGGTTCTCGTGCCAAGGCCCAACTAACTGTAAATCAGCTGCCAACTACTTTTCACTTCCACTCACCTGTTTCGAGTACGATGCGAGCACTTTTACGCTTACGCCATCTGGCGGAACTAATGCGAACTTATCAAAATGAATTCGACGCGCTGATAACGCCTATTACACTGCATGAAATGATATAGTAATTAATGTTTTAACATTATAGAATTATTATTAATTTTTATTTATTTATTTTTTTTTTTGACGACAATTGAATATAATATATATTAAATTGTTCAACTTTAGATATCGCCAAGCTCTCGCCTTGTTGAGCCGTTACAGCCGGGCTTTTGGATAATAATAATGTATTTTATGCATTTCGCTGGCTCGATACGATCAATGTTTATACATCATTCTGCAGATGTTGCACACAGTTTACACTGGGGCGTTTTTAGCTCAATGACAGCTGTGTCTACACCACTGTACCAACATTTCTAAGCAAATACACTAACACACTCACACTCACACACGCACACGCGTTTCGCATTTAAACGCATATTTATTGTACGACGCGCTTTCACATGATGTGAAATATTTTCAAGACAGACATTTTTATTTGTATATTAAGATATACATATGTATCTATATACGAGGAGACTAACAGTACTGTCTGATATGAAAGCTAAAGTGCAATAAATCTATAAATATATATTTAACAGATCCGTGATATATATATATTACTATATTCACATTTTATTAAATTATTTAATTGGCAATCTATAACAATTATCTAAATTGGCTAATAATTAAATTAAAATATTTGATTTGGGCATACGCACAATGAAACAATTGGTATAAATACAGCTGCTGCTGCTAATGGGGTTTATATACATATATATAGAAATTTGACAGCTATTTGCGTGTGTTTATCTTTTAATTATTGTCATTTGTTGTGGCGCACAGTTGTTCACAGTATTGCGTTATCTAGCACTCAATGTTTGCTTATCATGTGCCACCTGTTATCTGTGATCTGTAGTCTTCACTTTGATAGCCATCGATTTTTGCATTGCATATCGTAAATGTTATTAGATGCATTAAATAACGCATATTACTCATTGATTTTGTTGCTATCACAATTGGAATTAAATCGGGCAAAGCTTTGCAAGATAATATAAAATAAATATACATAAATGGAAGTATATAAAATAAATTATGTAATATAATTGAAATATTAAAGAGAACAAGTGCTGCCTCTAATTTATGACCAAGAGCTATAGATATACAGACATTTCTACATTTAATAATAGTAAAAACAAGTAAGAAAGCTCTAGTCGAGACTGCTCGACTACGAGATCCCCTGAACCCTACAAGCAACTGATATTTCAATAATAGTTAGCACACACACACACGCACACGCACACACACACACGCATACAGACAAATACACACACACACATACACATACAAACAAACACACAGCTACGAATGACAACCCGTGAGATATGCACACATGTCAATTGCAGTTTTGAATGGATAATTCGTTCTACACTGCAGCTGGCTGGCTTTATTTTTGACATTTGTTGCTCAATGTAATTTCACCCCTGCCACCGCTGCCATCCCCCTCAAGCCTATGTCGTTGCCATTGACTTGCTTTAGCAATCCTTGAAAGTGTGCGCAAAGGCTTAGGCACAACGTGGCTGTGTGTGCGAGTGTGTGCCAACATTACACGCAAGTCAAATAACATTACACACACACACACACACTCACAAAATGGCGGCGCATAAAAAGCGTCTTTAAAAATGCGCTCAGGAAATTGTTGCATGTGACATTTTGTGTTGGCGGCACGCCATCGAGCATCTCAGCTATTCCAATCAGTTGGTAGCACAATTGCAAGCCCTATGCGAATAATATATGCATGTACATATGTATTATATATATTAGTTATTTGAATAACAGTTTTGAAAATATTATATTTCCTTTAAATAGGTTTTTTCTAGAGCACTTCTGGTTCGTTTTGCTTTTCTTAGCATTTTATTTGCAATTTCTTGTTACACGCTGCTTGCTTTGGCATGCGCCTCACTCAGTCTGTCTCTCTCTCCCTCTCTCTCTCTCCCTCTCTCTCTCTCTCTCTCTCACTTTGTGACTCGCTCCCTTCCACTCACTCTGTGCATGTGTGCGTGTGTAAGCGTGCGGTTTTTGTAGTTGACACACTAACACACACACACACACACACACACACACAGCTGCAGCTGGTACGGCACGCAAACACATTTCATTTACGTTGAATTTTGTGCAGATTTGCCTGCCCAACTTGCCGTAACCAAAACCCAGTAAACGACCTCCCCACCCCGCTCAATTGACACGCCCCCCTGTGCCAAGCCCCGTAAACTGCCAGTAAACTGTGCTGCGTTAGCTGCTCGCATAGCATTGCCTCACTGTGCACCAGAAAGATGAGAAGAGAAATAAAAACATCAAGAAAGTGTTGATAAAACATTGCATATCACCTTTTTTTTTCATTTTTTTGCACGGTCAGTGTGCTAAAGCGCATACTTTTAAAGATTTGCAACACCAACATTAAGCAAAAAAGTATATAGCTTGCCTGAAATGTGCGATTTCAATTCGAAAAACATTCAGGGACAGATTCAATTATTTACTTATTTTTCATATAATAATTTTCCTTTAATTTTCTTGCGCCGAATTTTAATAAACATAATAGACATAGATATCCTTAAATATACAAATGAGTATAATTAAATATTTGTATGTTTTAATTTCTGTTATGTTCAGCTTGTTGTTCTCTAATTGTTGTTGTACTGGAGGCTTATTTGCCAATTGACAGAGATTTATTTGTCTATTTGCTTATCAGTTTCGTATATGGGGGACAATCAGACAGAGCGAGGAGAGCGCTCTCTCTCTCTCTCCCTTCATCTTACTTAGTCTTCATATGTGTATGTGACTTTGTGGTACTTTTTATATATAAATATATATGTGTATGTGTATGTGCTTAAGAGTCTAAGTTTATATGGACTTTAAAAGTCAGTCATTTGTTTGCTGCGCTGCTTTTTGCGCATTCTCTCTCTCTCTCTATATATATATCTCTCTGTTCTCTTTCTTCTGTCTCTGTCTCTGTCTGCCGTTTTGTGTGACATTTTAGTGTTAGTTATATATGTATAAAAATATAAGTTTTTTAAATATTAATATTATTATTATTGTTTTTTTTTTGTTTTTTATAATGCATATGCCAATCGTATTGTAGTGTATACAATATCTGATGTTGTCATATGCCTGACTTAAAGTAAGAGTATCATACTCCTAACACAGCGGCACTTTGTTGCCTTGTATAAACAATCACAGATATACATAAGTGCCTTAATACGATCGGTTTGATATAAACGTTATATATTTAGGCTAAAAGCATTCATGAAACTAATTTCAAGCCGAGTAATTTCAAGTTGTTCTTATTAGTTCATTACAATATTTAAAAATATATAAAAATATATAAATGTATCATATACTAATTTGTATATCAGCGTAAAAGTTGATACAAATTATAGAAAAGTATTTTTATGTCAGCATAAACTACAAAAGTCTTTCCACTGAACAGAAACATAGAAAATTATAGCCTGGTCCAAATATGTTCACAAAGCTTTTACACCGTTTGTAGACTTTAGGAAGCAGCTTTTTTATGCCATTTGCTGCGATTGTTATAAAGACTTATAACAGTTGGCAAATCTCAGCATCTCCATAGTTATACGAGTGTTGTTGAATTAGCATACAACTCCATAGTTATACGAGTGTTGTTGAATTAGCATTCAAATGATTGTTAACTGTAATACTTTAGGGTTCTGAAATTAGGAAGGTGTATAACAAAATTGTTATACACACAAAATATATAAAGGAAATTTTACTTATAACAAGTATGACATGAATAGCTTGCTACAAGTTTTACCATCAGGATATTTAGATATTGCCCATACTGTTATACATAAATGTACAGTACGAGAAGTTAGAGTTATACGTATAAGTATAACACACAGCTTATACCACAACTTAAACGGAACTGGTATAAATTTATATATGGAAACTCCTAGAAAACTGCCGCAATTTTATTATAGCTACCCACCCCTATTGAAGTGTAGTTCACAACCCTGAGTAGCTATACATACATCAATTTCCCCTAATCTTCCCCTCACTGGCAGAGTAAAAGGGAATTTTGAAAATAATTGAGTGAAATTTCCTTCTCTATTAAAATAACAAGCATATATGAATGTATGTATGTATGCCCAGTCTCAAATTTCTTAAAAATAAAAAATTAAAAATAATAATAACAATATATATGAATATATATTAATTTCGAAATAGCACAAAATAGGAAGCATTGATAGCACAAATGTTCTTGACCACGAAAATGTCAACTGATAACAGAAGAGTTCTCGATCCGAGGTTAAGCTAAACCTACAATTGATAAGACTATTCGAATTTGAGATTTTGAGGGTTCAGATTCATTCACACGCCTCTAATAAATTCAGTCTTACTATGAATTTCAAAAGAGTGAGACCATAGATATTTAATGAAAGTGAACTGTATGTGATCCATAATTAAGAATTGAATCCATATATTTAGCACTGTTTTGCCGTAAAAAAATTAGACGAGCAATGTGGCAGCTACTGCTATACGAGAGTAAAGCCCCTCTTAAGATATGCATCTGCTGTGCGATCTAAAGAGGACAAGCTTGGGGAACTAAACAATAAAATATCGAGCCTTGAGGCGCAGATCAGGTTGCAAGAGAGTGAACTGAAATCATGTATATCAACTGAGAAATATTGCTTGGCCAAAGAGGATATGGATCAAATTAAAGATTCAATAGCTCTCATTGCCAGAATCAATAATAAGTTGGAGGCCCAGTTAACAAAAAAAAAAGATTCGAAAATATCTGATCAGGTACTTCAAATTAGGGAGCTGCAGAAAAGACTAACTGAACAGGAATATGAAATAAAGACAGGGAATGACAACGAAGAACAGTTAAAGTCCGAATTAAAGAACGCAGATTTAGGAAATGGAAAACAATAAGGAATTAGTATCCAGCTGCATAGGTAAAGAGACAGGCATACACGAAATAGAACATTTACGGTTTTTACGGCAAAGTTCGATGTGCGCTATATAGTTACTTTCTCATTGGAGGAAAGAAAGAACTCTATACACTAAAATTCAAAGGCACTCAAGCAGACGGACCGACAGCACGGCGGACATTGCACAAAGCCGCAATACACTAATTTACTTTCGTGATTGAGTATATAAAAAAAAAAAAAAAGAAAAGCCAAACAGATTTGGTTAGTGAAGCGTCAAATGAATGTAATTAAACTAAAACCACAACATTTTATCATAAATGCCGGCGTCGATTTTTCCAATATGGCATTACACAAAAAAAAGAAGAAAAATCCTACACAGAGAAAGAGAGGGCCAAAAAGTGAACAAGAAAAAACTTGGCTATAAACGCAAAGCTGGCCATCGCACACACTGTTCACACTCCGCACTTCACACTTGCGGCTTTTGGCCACCAAAACCGAAGCCAACTTTATTAAAAATCACTTAAAAATAACCAAAATAGCGGCAGAAGGCGAATGGACAAAAGGGCGAGGCTGGGGGCTGGCCAGGGCTGATGATGGGCTCTCGTTGGCTGGCTGCGGCATAAATTTTAGCATAATTCTGGCAACAGCTGTTGCCACAAACGATAAAGACCATGAATGGAATATGGCAAGAGCAGCAGCAGCAATAACAACAACAGCCAGGCTATAGCTATAATATAGCCTTTATATATCTATATATACATACATATATACATATAGAGAGAGAGAAAGTCTGAAAGAAAGAGAGCCTTTCACAGTTGGCATCTTTATAAACACACAAAACGGCTCGAGTCTGACTTCATTTTTCAAATTCCAGCGCTTATGCGTGTGTATATGTATGTGTGTGTGTGTGTGTGTGTGTGTGTGTGTGTGTATGTGAGTCTATGCCAAATAGGTGTTGCTGGCAGGTGTTGCATTGAATTAATGGTGCAAATGGCATTTCTATTGCCTGCGAAATTGAGTTGCAATAAATATTTATGCACTAAAGTGAAAAATTGGCAAGGCAAAAGGCGGCGTGGTCGTTGTCCTTGCCGTTTGGCGACAACTGAGCAAAGGGCACAAGCAGCAGCCAGCCCAAAGGGGTGTGTGAGTGTGAGAAATCACAGTTTGCAAAATGAAAAATAAATATTACGATTACTCTGCCAGAGAGTGAGAGAGCTGTATATAGAGACAAAGACTCCAAGCACAAATCCAAGTCCAAGGCGTGCTAAAAGAAAAAAACGAAGGTAGAAGCTGCAAGACCTGAGGCCGATGTGTCTATTAATATTCATATATCGAGGCGAGTCGGTGCCAACAAATCAAATGCAGACGGCGTCTGCCAGCACAAACAAAGACTCACAACTCTCTACGGGAAAAAAGAGCAGGCCATAGACGAATATTGAATACACTGAAAATTACAGTCGAGTTCAACCAAAAAGAAACTATTTTAATGATTATCAAATCTAGAATATTGGAAAGAGATTGATATGGCGTTTGTGCTTCTTATAATACTTTAAGAATCCACAGCTATTCGATAGAGCCATAAAATTGTAATGAAAAATGTAAATTAATTTCTGTAATTAAAATTTTAATTTTAAAACTGCATTTTGAATGAAGTCTATTCAGTTGAATACACACATACTTGCTTATATGTCAGTTTGGTCAGCATCCAATTTAATTTGACCCTTTTACAACAGCATCCAATAAGGAATTCTTGATGTGCTTGCTGTCTTCTTCTCTCACAATATCTATTCGTTACTATTCGTTCGCTGTTAATTAGAAGGAGCCTGGCCGAGTGTCCGAAATAGTCATCTCGCTCTCTCTGTCGGTATTAAAGCGGACTACGTTCAGCGACATCTATATTTATCTCTCTCTGCCTCACACACAGAATCGGACCATGCAAGACATGCGGTGTGATGCTTGCTAATAAGACGCAAACTCACACGGATAATATATTTACAACAAGCTCTCTCGTTCACACTAATACTGCGCTAACTTGGAAAACAGATTCTGTCGTTAAGCATATATGTATATATGCTGTTATAATAATATTAGCAATACATACATATGTACTATTTCTTTTATAATCACAATAACAATAGTAATAGTAATAATAATAATATTATTAATAATAATAGTATTGATAATATAGTATAACAGTAAATGATAATAACTTACCAAGAACAATTTTCGTTGTTAATTGTATGCAAAATTTTTCCATATATGGTGCTACCATATTTCTATTCTTCTGTTTGATTCTGTTTTAATTTTCCTAGAATAAATACGAAAATAGTCACGAAAAATATATTTTTTGTAATGTGAAAAAAAAGTGTTTATTTAAGAATACAAAAATTAAATCTATAAAAAAAGATCTATAATCAAAAATAATTTTAATAAGATATTAAGCTTATTTCTACTTTTTTCAATTTTTTTTATTAAAATTTATTTTTTTTTTAACGTGTTTCTTAAACTTATATATATACATATATTATATATCTAAATATATCTAACGACTGCAATATAAAAAAATATTGAAAATAATTGTTTTATAATTTTTCATTCTTTCTTTCTTACTTACTCTCGATACACCTATTCAGAAAAACTTTGCTTTAAAACAGACTCACGTCATAGCTCGTGTGTGCATTATATCGATATATATTAGTGCTGATGCTCAAATGCAGTGTATTCAATCAAATCGTGGTTCATTGTTTACTCTAGGCCAAAGTTTGTGTCGTTGGCTTTGCATGTCGGAGTAGAGTGGCGAGTGGGCTTAGGATGGTTTTGAGTTGAGCATGGATCCGAGATGGGAGGTGGTGTCTGGTGTCTGGTGTTGGTCAAGTCGTTACCATTTTGTCTGCCATTACGCTGGAAAAATCTGTCAATTACCAGTAAGAAAAGCGCAAAAGCATGTCTATCTCATGCAGTCCAGAGTCGCAGACAAACGGCCGAGCAATGTGAACGAAAACAAACAAACAAATCGTCGATTGCAATCGCCATCAACTGGCAGTGAGAGCATAGCACACGTAGTCTCATACGAGAGGGTCGGGGCTCTGTGAAATGGGGTATTTCGAGGTTGACACATGCCACTGCCTCCTGTCGGCTCACATTTGAAATTAATTTATATCGAAACGAGAAAGACTCAGCTAGGACTTTAGATTAATGCGCTGCAATATGAGCAGCTTTGCAATTGAGAAAAATGATGATGAGCACTATATATAGAGAGCTTGGATTTTTGTTAAAGTCTACATCTCTACATCTCGATCAAATCGAATCACATACATAGCATATATAAACCGTTTATCATATTTCATAACTCATAAGCTTTTAATTACTAGCGAATTTCCCATTAAAAATATTTATCATATCTTCCATTCAATTCAATTAAACAATGAAAATACAAATCAATAAGCCTAATATACCCCATTATAAATTGCTTAAAGATGAGCTTAAATTTAAATAAAAAATTGGCAAAAAATACTTTCAGCGTTTATTCTGTAACAAATCTTAAAAAGCCCTCACATCTATATGCATATACATTTTTATATCGCATATATGACCATATCTTATAAAAAAACATATTGGTATATCCATATGAAAAAAAAAAAAAAAACATATCTTACTTTCTGAATTTAGTAAAATTAATATTTCCTAAATCCAAAATTTACCATATGCAAAGATCGAAATGTGTAAAGCACACTGGATATTGATAATTTATGTATTTCATTAATTATAAAATAAACAAATCTAATTAATATTATAATACCAAGTTAACTGTATTCTATTCTGCTCATTCAATCTGAAGCAAGCTTTTCTCATATTCGGAAAACTCTTTTTCTGTTCATAATGACAGCGCGTACACTCTACCCATCAGCATATGCTGTAAATTGATTCCTGAACTGGACTTCAACCAGCTGGCTATATGCTGGCAGAGGACGCTCTACCTCCTGGCAACAGCTGGCCAAAGACGCTGCAGAAATAGGAAGAAGAACAACAAAAAATATTGCAAAAGGAAAGGCATAGCAAATGAAAAGCTGAAAAAGACAAACGTACTGGGAATATTTTCCACGATTTCCACAGCTATTCTACTGTTCCTCATTTTTGTTATACCCTGAACCCATTGAAAATGGGAAATCAGGGTATAATG
Organism: Drosophila navojoa; assembly: GCF_054131105.1. Lineage (NCBI taxonomy): Eukaryota > Metazoa > Arthropoda > Insecta > Diptera > Drosophilidae > Drosophila > Drosophila navojoa. The sequence goes on along the minus strand of NC_142891.1, from coordinate 10,495,831 downwards.
GTTTTGTTAAAATGTATGTAACAGGCAGAAGGAGGCGTGGCAGACCCCACAAAGTATATATATTCTTGATCAGGGCGACGAGCTGAGTCGATTTAGCCCTGTCCGTCTGTCTGTCCGTCCGTCCGTCCGTCCGTCCGTCCGTCCGTCCGTCCGTCCGTATGTTTGAACGCGTCGATTTCAGAAGATATAAGAGCTAGAGACTTCAACTTTTTTTTAAAATGTCCGTAAAAACAGCGCGCATATCGAGTTTTTCACTAAAAAACGATAACTCATTCCGATAGTTTTTTATCGATAAAAAACCTTATCGAAGATCACTTAAATAATTATATCTCTTACATCTTTCAAGCTAGAGTCTCCAAATTTAAAATGTATATTAAGATGTATTTTAGACAATTTCGGTTTTTGTTAAAATTTACCCCCCACCCCTAAATCCACCCCCTCACCCTCATCTTTGTAAAAGTCGTATATCAAATACTAGAGACTTGTGCTTCGGTATGCACATACATTTAAACATCATGATTACGTTCTGTAAGTTTCATTACGATCGTACGTCTAGAAATCAAATTATTCAACAAATAAGTTCTCATAATATTGCCAACACTGCAGCGCAACCCAAGAGCAATAGGTTATAAATTTATAACTCCTACATTTTTAGAGCTATAGTCTCCAAATTTTAAAAGTATATTCCAATGCATTTTATACAATTTCGGTTTTTGTTATATTTTGGATACCGGCTCCAAATTCACCAGAATCCCCAGTGAAGGTCAGATTCTAGTATAGCTAATTGTGAATGATTTGATTTGATGTTTTCTTTTAAATGCCAAATATTCAATAGAATATGTAGATCATATGCTGAAACTTTCATTAAATTCGGTTTAGTCAATCGACATTAAAAAATAACAAAATGTTTGGCCAATTAACAAACGCACGTGCTGCAGCAACAGCAGTTTTCCAATACGTGTGCACACATACATTCAAACATCTTCTAGCACATTCTTTGAATCACATCAGCAGTTAGTTTCGTTTAGTTCTGCTAGATGGCGTTGCATCAGTGAATCTATTTCAGCTTTGACATTGCAAATGACAACAGAGGAGTGGAGTCATGGTAGAGGGCGCGGCGCTCGATCGCGAGGTCCCCGGTTCAAATCCTGCTGGGCGTATTGTAGTTTTCTTTTAATTGCTTCAAAACTTTTATATATTTGTGATTAAATTTCTCTTATATTTTTTCAAAAATCGAAATTGAAATTTTAACATTTTTATTAGTTTGGTTGTTCTTGCACATTCTTAAAGTCACATCAGCAGTTAGTTTGACTTAGATTTGGTAGATGGCGCTGTAGCAGTGAATCTATTTCAGTTTTGACATCGAAAATTAAAACAGAAGGGTGGCGTCAAGGTAGAAAGCGCGGCGCTTGATCACAAGGTCTCAGGCTCAAACCCGGAGCGTGTCGGAATTATCTCTTTTAATTGTTTCAAAATTTTTATTTATTTAATTAAATGAGTTTTCTATTTAATTTATATTTTTAAATACATCGAAATTGAAATTTGAACCATACTAAATGTGCTTTTCTATTATTTTGGTTCAGGGTAGTATCTAGTCGAGCACTCTCGACTAGAGTTTTCTTACTTGTTTTTTTTTTGTCTTTAGTTGCGAAAACGACGATGGATGAGTGCGATGTGGATGCTGGAGCAGTTGGCAGGCTCGGTTTGTTTTTCAGCAAAAGCCTGACAAACCTGTCACGTGATTGCTCAGCTGGAGTCAGGGCAGAGTGTGCGGCTCGGCTGAGGACTGTTGTAATGAGAGTGAGAGAGAAGGGGCTGAGAGACAGCAATACATTCGTCCAACACCCGCCCACCCCTGACCATCCCTTGAGTAGCCCGTTGTGTGCGCCTATTCACTTGTTCGCTGTCGCCGTCATCGCGAGGGCGGGCCGCGTCGCATCGTCCTGGACAGTACCTATGTCACAGCCATTGCCATGGCGACGATATTTTTCTAGTGGCTGAAGCTTTTTAATTGAATTTTCCGCTATTTACGACATTGCAGCAGCAGCAGCAGCAGCAGCAGCAGCAGCGGCATTCATAAAAGCACAAACTAGCCCAGCGTGCGCCAGCAGCTGAAGAAAACCAAGCGAAAGAGTTGCTCGTAAAAGGAAAATTGTGTAAAATTATTCATAATACATAAGCGCTAAGCATTCAAGCTGCCTCGCAGGCTTTTACATCCGCCTCTATGGCAAATCATCAACTCCTCCTCCACACTTCTGCTTTTCATCTATCTTTCCGCTTTTTAAGTACTCTCTCGGTCTTTCAAGCTTTTTGTTTCTCTCTGTCTCTCTCTTGCGCCACGAAAATGGTGTGAAAACCAAGCAAAAAATATATAATAATAGGTAAAAGTCCTTCATTTGGCCGTGCCTGACTGAAATATACCCTATACTTTGCTTCGCTTCTAATTCTTGTTGAGTTAAACACTCTACATAGGAAATGTAAATAAGTAAATTATCGATAATTATCGAAAATTGGCAATGATGATCAATGTTATTTGGTGAATACAAATTTAAGGGATATCAACGATCTTGGGTTTGCTTTGCAGCGTTTTTAATTCCTGATCAAATAACGCAAATATTTCGAGCATTCCAATGAGATACAATGTTAACATTTAACACGACTATATTTCCAAAGCTAATGCTAATCCTCTAGGAGTAAAGAAAGACAGAAACGGCAATATGCTTAGCTAGAGAACAGGAAACGGTGACTGCAGCTTCAACCAGCCTGCTACTCGTATACTCATTCAGTTCATTTATCAGGGCATTGACAAGTCTGTCAAGTTGCTGTCCGCTCAAATGATAACCCTTGCCAGAGTCAATTGAAGTTGACAATTGAAAATATCTATAATGAATCAATATATGCACATATATATATTTTGAGTGTCTGGCCATGTTTTCAAAATTGACAAACAACAAAGACAAACGACAATCACATTTAGCTTCCATTTCGGCCGCAAGCCTTGCAATCGAACCCAAATGGAATGCAACTGCTCGACCGCAAACAGCAAACGGAAGACAATCCAAATAAAGAAGAGCTACGAGTAAATTACACTAACCAACAGGACCTAGTAAGCTCAACCATTAGCTCTGTTATTAGGGTTTTATCTTAAATGTCTTCAACATGTTAAACATTTAAAAAAAATCTCGATTGCTTTCGAATAAGTTGGGTTTAATGAATTGGCTTTATAGGGTTTTCGTCAAGACCTTACATTTTAGTTACCGTTTGCTATAATTAAATAACTTACTTTTGATTTAAAGCTATCAATATTTTACAAGTTTTATCGTTTTCTGTTTTAAGATTATAAGAGAATACACCCTCAACAAACTCTTGTTGATCTGTGCAATTATTTTGTGATTTTATGCCACCAGCTCCAGTTGAACTCTTTTGATTAAATTCTTTACTGCTTTTCTCTATGCACAGACACACACACACTCATACAGAGCCATGCGAACCTCTTCATAATCAAATGCACTCGAGTTTTATATATCTTAATTTCGGCATTCCACATCAAGAGCAACTCACACATAATCCATTTGTCAAATATCGACTGTCTAAACAAAGAGAAATATATGTATATACATACATAGATGGATTTATTGAATGGGAAAATACGAATCGTGTGTGGAATATAGATAGATGATTAGGAATATAATGTCTAACTACCTATATATATATAAAATACTCTAATCTATATTTAAGGTAAAAACATATTCAATTAGATTTTCTAAGAAAACTTTATGTAAATGAAAATCTAAATATTAAATTAAATTAAATTAATATTTGTTATGGAAACTAAATATATGTTAAATTAATTAATTAAATTATTAAAAAAAAAATTCAAAACTACTTTCATAGAACAACAAAATAATTTTATTTTTCTGTGTAATGGATAATGCCTTAAAATTTTTCAAATTGCACTACATTTTTAATTTTGTGAGTTATAAAAAATATGTATGTATATCCCTTAATATATATGAAAGAAATATAAAAATACTTGAATTTAATTAATCAAATTAAAAGATATTCGGGGTTTTAATACATATAAAATAAAAAAAGTTTAATTTTAATGATTTTCTGTTTTTATATGTATTGAAAACGAATCTTGAATCTTTGGCATCGTTGTCATCACATTTGCTTGAAGTTTTCCTTTAGATCTATGCTTTTTGTTGGTGCAATGCCAGAGAGCTGTGCACTATGCAGAGCGAGCTCTCAGCTCCTGGGCAGCTGGCTGGCTGTGCTCGTAGATACAAAAGTACACGTAATTGGGCTAATGGATATTTCGGTACTAACACAATTTTGCTAATAAAGTTCGCAAACACACACAGCAAAGGGGTGAGACAGAGAGAAAGCGGGAGAGAGAGAGTGAGACAGAGAGAGATGGAGAGGTAGAGGCAACGGCATTCATTCAGTTGGACAAGAGGCCACGTCGATAGGGATAGGCCGAGCGCCGACGTGGACTAGGGAAACAAGTGCCTCACAGCAGCAGCCGCAGCGAGTGGCCATAGCATCAGGTTGTCTGAACTTTTTGTTTAGTCTTCGGCAGCAGCTCTTGGCAAACTCTCGCAGCGGGTAGCACACATTTGCGTATAAGTGCGTCTCTATGTTTTTTGTTGACAACTCCTTACTCTGGTCACCGAAACACATATCCACACACACACACACGTCACTACCAGTGCATAGCTGCACACACTCGTCTACCACTGTCGCAGAGTCTACACAGCCTTATATTGTGTTTGCCTGCTGAGAGCCATAAACATTTTGTTTATATTAAGCGACAGTCAGGTTGAAAAGTTTTCAGATTCACATTTTGTATTTCCATAAAGAACTAAGCCTTAAATTAAAAATATTATAAATATTATGCATAAATTAAATAATATAAAAACTATAAAGGAAAAGCATAAAATAAAAGATAAAAATAAAATTAAAAAAAAGTAATTTTAATCAAAGAATATTTTATATAAAAACATATTTAATTTAATTATAATCGTTTGCATACTTCATTCAATTTTTTCTTTATTAGCTGATAGTTAAAAATAAATATTGTTTCGGCATAGAAATTTTAGTAATTAAAAATCAGGTCGAAGCATGAAATATATGTAAATTAAAATCTAAAATAATATATATTATAGCTTAATTCCTTATATAATAGAGACATTTCGGAACTCTCTACAGTCATTAAAATAATTGATATTTTTAAAAGTATTAATTTTCAGCAATAAAAATTATGCAAAATTACAAATAATTATATTTGTTTTAATTAATTGTATAATGTGTTTCCCTTATATTATTAACTAAGTATAACAAATTTAATTGTAATCTATTATTGTTTGTCATTATAGTGCAAGAAAACAGCTTTAAAGTGCTTAATATATATTCTATAAATGGTTTTTATTCATTATTATAGTTTATTCATGATTTTGTTTAAGCTAACACAAAATTATTGATATTTAAATTACAATTGATTAGGAAAAATTAAAGAATAAATATATTTTAACATATATTGTAAATACGTTTGTATAGACAGATAAAATTATAGAAATGTAAAAATAGCTACTTAATTTAATCATACCTTTTTTTAAATAATATATTTTTTGTTAATAACTATTGAAGCACTGTGAATATACATACTTGGCTTAAATCGCTTAACATGTAGAGGAGATAGAAACACGTACAGAGAGAGAGAGAGAGAGAGAGAGAGAGAGAGAGAGAGAGAGAAAGAGAGAGAGAGAAAGAGAGAGAGAGAGAGAGAGAGAGAGAGAGAAAGAGAGAGAGAGAGACAAATCATGCATGTCTAATTCTAGTCAATAACTGATTTGTTTCCGTTCGATATTGAAACGAGTTGTTGGGATCATTGGGACATATCTAACTGCAGTTGGTACCCTATCGGGAAAGCTGACTGGACTTTGTGCTGGGTGTTCACTGTCTAACTGAGAGACTGTCGATATAAGCATGGCAGTAGCAGCTGAACCAGCAGCAACAGTGGATGGTGCCTGAGCTCTATGCAAGTGTGTGCATGTGTGTGTGTGTGTGCGTCTGGAGTTATGTGCAGCAGTCTATGCAAATTGCCAAAAATTCCAATGCAGAACCCAAACACACACACACACACACGCGCGCGCGCACTCACACAGATAGAATGAGAGAGAGAGAGACAAGAGCACTTGGCTTGATTTGACTTCACCCAAACAGAAGTTCAGCCAAGCAGCTAAGCTCCGCCACTCGCAGTCGGCTACGTTTTTAGCTGTTGTTCAACTCAATTCTTATGCAAAGGCAACAATATATGATTGGGCCGCCAGCAAAGGTGCACGGACTATGATCTGCGCCCCCGCCCAGCCCGTGCCAAGTGACAGCTGCAAATATGATCCGTTTTGCGGCCAGAAATGCATTTAAATACATTTTGATTTGCAGCTAAAGAGAGAACATGAAACGTGCTCAAGCCATGTGTAGCCGGATTCCATGAACTGGCCCCGAAAATGACAAATAATAAAATTGTGCTTAGGATAATAATATTAAGAAAATAATATTAATACTGCTGATAGAAATAATAATGATAAGAATAATTCATTTATATTTTGTCAGAATAAGTTGTAGTATATATAATATAATTAAAAACTTGTTTTTAACTATATTATATATAAACTGTAACTTTCATATTTAGAATAAGCTATAAAAATATTATGACTAATATATATTATTATTAATTAATAATTAAATATCGGGTATATACATAAATTATATTAATATTTTTGTTCATTTATTATCATATATAGACATGCGTGCAGTCTAGATTTCAAGAAATTTCGACTTATCTCTTTTCAGTTGACTTTGTCACATTCTTAGTACATTCAATACTTTATATAGTTATTTTTTTCCCAGAACACTCGCGAAGTATTATCTCATTTCAAGGAACAGCAATGTGGAACAACTAAGAAAGCTTTAGTCGAGACTGCTCGACTACGAGATTCCCTGAACCCTACGAGGAACTGATATTTCAATAATTATTCGCACATACACACACACACACACTCACACATACAGGCATAAACACGCATTGGCTGCAGAGTGGAATCTTAACTTATGTCATCTTATTTGCAATTGAGGAATAATAAATGAACTTGTTTACGTATTATGAATAATATTAGTTTCAAATTATACTCATTTATTTTACTTTATAGAACACATAAAGCGATGCGAACGATTGGTTGAGAGTAATTCCCATTGGCAACTACAAAGTCAGGTACGTTTACTCAGTGACTGATAATGGTCAAGTAGATAGATAGATAGGAAAAAGCTCAACTCTAGCCTCTGTTTAATAAGAATACATTGTCGAATCCGATATTTTGAGGGTTGATTATGTAGCGTACGGATCAAGTGATTTCAGTTTTCAATTCATTTTAAAGGCGTGCGGTCTAAGAAATTCAAGTCTTAATATTTCGAATGTGTACATTGCGGAAACTAATCCCTATCGTCTTGATATTCCTGCCAGGAATATTGAGTGAGAGAAGCGACGACAACTCGGTAGGTTTACCTAATGAAAGTGAACTGTTCCGCAATTAAGAATTGAATCCATATACTTAACACTGTTTTGCCGTAAACAAATTGGACGAACAATGTGGCAGCTATTGCTATACGATAGTAAAGCCCCTCTTAAAATATGCATCTGCTGTGCGATCTAAAGAGGACAAGTTTGGGGAACTAAACAATAAAATATCGAGCCTTGAGGCGCAGATCAGGTTGCAAGAGAATGAACTGAAATCATATAAATCAACTGAGAAATACTGCTTGGCCAAAGAGGATATGGATCAAATTAAAAATGCAATTATTAAGGAACTCAATTATAAAATAAATGATAAGAAAAATGAAAACAATGAAGAATTAGTCTGCAGCTGCATAGGTAAAGCGACAGGTATATACGAAAAAAAACTTCCTGGAGCTTCCTGGACCTTTAACATGCCTTGCGACTCGAGTCTCGTTGACTCTGGTTGGACAGTAATTCAGCGTCGTCAAGACGGCTCTATGTACTTCAATCGCACAATGCGAGATTATCGCAAGGGCTTCGGTGTATTGCACGGTGATTTTTTTCTGGGGCTTGACATGCTGCATTTATTAACGAAGACACGAAAACACGAATTGTACATTTATATGAAGAATTATCACAATGAAGTCCGATATGCTCGATATAGTCACTTCCTCGTTGGGGGAGAGCAGGAAAACTTCAAACTAAAATCATTGGGAGAATATTCTGGCGATGCAGGCGATGCAATGAGCGATAATCTTAATATGAGATTCTTCACAATTGATCAAGATCGCGATGGTTACAAACAGTTCCAATGCGCAAAATATTATCGTTCCGGCTGGTGGTTTAACGATTGTGGCTATAGGTGAGTAAATTACATTTTGTAAATTGGCTTAAAGTTAATCAATGACATATAATTCACAGCCATCTAAATGGCAGATACGTAAGGCCATATAAACCTATACTTGATATTGATATTGGATGGTTTACATGGGATTCGGGACCCTTGAAATTTGTGCAAATGATGATCAGGCCAGTAGAGTGCCAAGCTCAATATAATTTCTAATACTACGCAATTATTGAATAAATTTTTTTCATTTCGTGGTGGAGCATTTAATTATTGAATTTATTACTATTTGTTTTTTAAAACAAATATTTAATTAATTTTTGTGTTGAATATTTCTTCTTATTTATATAGCCATTAAATCTTGTATCTGATATCTTGTAACTTCGACTTGCATTTGTTGCTGCTGCCGCTGCGCTTCGCTTTGGCCGGCCTCTGTCTCAGTCTCTGTCTCTATTGCTATCTCTGTCTGGCTGGGCTGTCGCACTTTGTGCTAACAATAAGTTTTTAAGTAGTTTGACATTTGAACTTGCATTCAGCATTTGGAGTGCAATAAAAATGCGCAGCTAGCTATGCGGAAATGAGAGATGCTGCAAAACAAATAAGCAAAGTCGCAATGCCACGCCCCACAACAAAAGTTGTGGGCGATGGCTAGGGGGGGCCGGTGCGACGGGCGGCCGAAAAAGACCAAAAATTCGAAAAGACGAAGAGAGCAAAGTTTTTGTCAGCGAAAAATTGCGGCGCAGTTTATTGCAAAAGTTCATTACAGTGCAAATGTTGCTAGATTGTCACCAGACCAGAGGCGTGCAAGGCAAGTGCTGACGAGGGGGTCTGGGGATGGGGGATGGGAGGAAGAGGGATGGAGGAAGCCTGCTTCAAGCAAGCTCAAGTCAGCTTTTTGTCTCTCGCCACTTGTTTAATTATAAAGTGCGAAAAATGCTTGCTTACTTTTCGGCTGACACTGATGAAGCGCCGGTGATGCCAAGGTGGGTGGTACACTGGCCAGGTAGTTAATACTACTTCTATTCTTGTATTTTTATTTATTTTAATGTTTTTTTTTTGGTTCTATTATTTATTTACTCCGAGTGCAGAAGCAGGAGCAAAAGTTCGCAGTTTGTCTGGCAAACTAATTTGCATTTTCTCATCAACGCAGCAGCCTGCATAGCTAATAAGTGGAAGAGGAGGGCGGCAGAGACAGAGAGAGAGAGAGAGAGAGACAGAGAGACAGAGTTGATAAATAAAGAGCGCTGTGATTTTGCATAGTTAGCGAAGCATAGCTGAACTGCGAAGCATTTAGCGCACACGTCAATCATACGACATGTGGTCAGGCCTGAGCAGAAACCATGGATCAAACTGTCCGTTACTCCCTCGACCCAGCCGGATTCATTCATTTATCATTAGACTTTAGCAAAATTGTTGCCTTGATAAATGAAGTGCTTAAAAGTCGTATTTTTTTACTAGATATTCCTTTTTTTTTTAGGTTTTTTTTGTTATTATTTCCTTTTGTTTTATGGTCAAATTATGTAGATTTTCTGCCATTTTCCAAAATGTCACGTGAAATTGCTTTGATAAAGCACACAAAAAGGTGTGCTAAGCGTCCTTGATTAATGTTCCGCAAGTGATTCGATAAACCCAAAGCCAAATTGAAATGTTCTTCCAAATAAATTAATTTCAACTATTTGGCTTTCCTTTTCGTGTGAAAATCGAGCTGAGAAAACTTGAGCAAAGCGCCATTTCACTAAATCTAAAGTGAATCAAGGTTTTTGATAGAGTATTGAAAGGAATAATGAAAGGATTGATATTTATTTATCTATATTGGGCGAAGTATATAGCATTTGTCAGACCAAAAGAATTGCCTTAACGAGTCAAAAGTACAGAAAATTACAAACTAGTCTGGGTAGAAGAAAACTCTTTTCATAAAATATGTAGAGTGCAGGAAAAGCTGTTAAGTAGACATAGGGAAAATCAGGGATCTGCAACAAACCCACTCAGCATCCCATATACCCGATTTTTGCCTTCAATTTCTTGGAAGTGAATTGATTTGAGTTTTTCATTTTCTTTTAATTACACAATTCAGATTTATGGAGTCATAATCTGTTGAAGGTTGAACAGAATGTAAGGGAAAACTTTTCCCTCAAGTGTATTTGAGGCTAAGTAAATTTGATAAAATAAATAAAAGCGACGTCCCAAAAATCATCATTCTCTGGCCATAAGTCAGGCGGACTAATTGTATTGGAGAAAATCCAATTGGATGATTTCATTTTGGCCCGTTGCGAGTTTCTCTTGGCCATGGCTTTGTTATTGTTTAATTTTTTGCGCTATGCGCTCGATTGGTTAGCCCAAGGGGGGGCCAGCAGGAGGTGTGGCATCTATTTCAGGTGGCTTGGCAATCAAAAATGCGGGGGCCAACACAACACTTTAGGGCAAGTTAATGGAAAAGGCCGGGCAGCAGCCGTGTAACAAGTGTAACAATGAAGTGCCAGCACTGCGGGGCAAACAGGGACGGAGAGAGAGAGAGAGAGAGAGAGAGAGCGAGAGAGATTGTGACGGTAACTGAGGAAGAGAGAGAGAGTGAGAGAGAGGAGGAGCGAGAGCCCAAAACATTGGCATAAGTACCGCTGCAGGCGTCGACGAGTGGGCGTGGGTAGTGGGCATGGTCGTTGGGCGTTCACGGGCAATCACACTCACACACACAGACACATACAACTACACCACACAGTGCCGCAGGCTCAAGGATTCACACGCTGTTTATATTTGCATACATTTAACCTGAGGCTAGGCTCAGACTGTTTCTGCTCATTGCTGTTGTTGTTGTTGTTGTTTGTTTTTACAAGTTGTTTCGTTTATGTGCATTGCACATTTAGCTAGATACACACACAGTTACATCAGCACACACACACACGTATATAAATATATATCATTCAGTTTTTTCTCATCTCATCTGTTTTTGCCTCTGGAATATTTTGTGGTTAATTAAAATTTGCAAGAAGTTGCCTAGGCCGGCGTGTGGGCGTGGCAACTGGCTGTAGAGTCTATTGAACCGCAAAACACCAGCTACATTTATGGCTAAGCTGGGCAATTCACGATTTTGTTAACTAGTGCCTGAATATTGCCCAGCCAGAGCAAACGTTGCGTATACGTAATATTCCTGCAGTTCGATGCCCTTTTTAGCAATAGACGAACACTAAATACCCTACACAAAAGTGTTGAGTGCACAAAGAGAGGTATTCAATGTGTCAATTTATTTTATTAAAAAAAAAAAAACATTAAATAAAAAATAAAAAATAAGTAAATAAATAAATTGAGGACAAAATAAATTCATTTAAAATTATTATTTATAACATTTTCGAAGCACGTTACTTAATTATTTATTATACTCATTCACAAAGGTGAAATGGGCATATTGGTTTTGTGTCTGTTTATGATGATGTATGAACGCAAACAAAGAAAGCTGTGACATACATATATTTCCGATCCGCCCACTAAGGGCGTGGCAAATCGAATAATGCTCAGCTCAACTCATTTTCCACTTGCAATGATTACAGGGTATTAGAAACAATTGTGAAAAAAAAACAACAACAATTTCGCATGGCTTACGAATACATATAAAGCTAGACATACTATATATATACATATATGTATATACGTATGTATGTTTATAGTTTGTTTTTTTAATTCCTGGAATGTAGTGTATACAGCTCCAATTGATTTCAATCTGTTGCATAGCAGACACACACACACACACATGCACACGCACGCAGGAAGACGAGGACATTTATCAATGTTGCGACAGGATATCAAGGATTCGAGTTTGAGCTCGCATTTTCATTTCTCATCGTTTGCAAGGAGAAAAAAAACTCTGCATATTATTTTTGATTTCCCTTCTTTTTTTATAAATTTTTTCGTCTTTATTTGTTTTTAATTTTTTATTTATTTATTTTTTTTTTTTAATTTTTTTCTTATGCCAAGGAAAATATTTACACAATCAATTGAATTTTATTGTGCCTTTTATTTGATGAATTATTAATGAATGACTGAAAAGACAAACAGATAAATATGTATGTATATACATATATATGTATGTATATGTGCATGTATCATATTTATTATATGCATTTATATATGAAGCCTAACCGCAAACGATTTTAAGAATTTGTGGCTTTTGACATTTTCAGCCAGCAAGAAAGAGACAAATGGGGAGAGAGAGAGAAAGAGATGAAGAGCACAAGTAGAATCCATAAAAAGTCGATTATCGATGCAGTTTTATAGGCAAGCTGGCAATTAGTGTTATGAAAACCCAATTTGAAATTGAGACCAACTGCTCGTAAATAATTAATGGTCGATGCGGTGGCAATTGAATTGGCTATAAGTAGAACTGCCAGATGATTAGCTTGTTTCATTCATTCCAGTTCACCGTTGCGCTCGGCCATGTATTCGGTTGAGTGTCTCAACTGGACACAGTGCCTGCCAAAGGCAATCGCCGCCAATCAACTAATCGCCAAACAACTCAGATCTCTGCTCCTCTTCATCTGCGACGATGTCCGACTGATGCGATTACTGTGGAAATGGCTGATCTACAGATACGAGCACCAGCAATTCAATTAGACCTGCATAGTTTTATAACTTAATAATATGTAGAATATATATTAAATAATAACATTTTTAATATCTTAAATAATACATTCAATGATTAAAGTGAAAGTTCAAAAACAGAAACTTAAAATATAAAATTGTGTTAAGAATTTACGAGCATAAATTTTTAAAGCTTTCTGATGAAAGAATATAGTTATAAAGCTCAAAATTTGCCGAGTAAAACAAAATTAGTGTTTCTTTTATTTTTTTTAAATATTTCCTCGTGTACTTAAATTTGTATAATAAAGCAGTTTAATTGTTCAATTAAAACAGAAATGAAAATAATTAAATTATTTTGTAACTGATTTCAAAGCTTAAAAGTTGTATTATTAATTAAAACTTCTTAAACGAACAACAATATTAAAAATTAATTGAAAATTCTTAAAAAGTATATTTTACATATCTTGCAATGTTAATTAACTAATATTTTATAAATGATATATAAGCACTTTTTTTATTTATTAAAATTAAAAATGAAATCATATATAATCTACATATTATAATTTAAATTTAACTCGCTCGATTTCTTATCCAAATAAATTCTGTTTACACTCGCACACAACTCGAAAAAATTAATACTTTAAACTCAACTCAATCTCAGTTTGAGCAATTTAACTAACTCAGCAGTTAACTAACTCAAAGAGAAGCTGGCGTAACTAGTTGACACATCCACTCACAAAATCTATAGGTTACCACTCAGATTATTTAACTCAAGAGCAATCAAAATATCAAGTACAAATAACACATTCGTCAAGTGGGAGCTCTTTGCTCAATAGTTTTGAATGAGCGTATCCTAGTTGCAGTTAAGCAACTCAAAGAGCATTTGAAAAGGCGACGCAAGCAAACTTGACTCAAGAGTAAGTTTATCTGTTTAGCACAAACAAAATACTCGACAGTTAGAGTCAAAGCGAAATCTGGAGTCACTCCTTCATAACACAAACACAATTACTCAAAAAAAAAAAAAAAAAACACATTCAACAGCTGTTGTAGAAAACTGCATTTGTATTATACATATATAAAACATATAACAACATATGTATATAAATATAAATATATATTAAATAGCAGCCAAAAATTTTGTTTTTAATATTCCAAACCAATTATTCAATATTTCAAAACTATAAGGAATATATAATTGTGTTAATATAATAAAATATAATGCAGCCAAAAGTATTATTAAGTCTCACTCAAATTATCTTTCTATCATATGTGGCAAAATACTAATATTCAATCACCTTTTCACTCCCAGCAACAACGCTTTGAGCATATTCTTACTACCCTTACTCACTGCTCAATAGCTACTTTTACTCAAATACAGTCAACTCGAATTCAGAGCGCTAAGAGCACGAATATAACAAAATACTCACTCATTCAGGCACTCTCTGTCTTACTCATTCTGTCACTCTCTTTCTACGGGCCATCGCCATATTATATTCACCACTTAAGAGCGTGCACTGTCATCGTACACACTCTCGCTCCATTCGTGTTTGAGCTCACTCAAAGAGCGAAAGCTCTTTACGAACCGGCAAAGCCGAAGATGCAGCAGGCCGAGTGCGCAACGAAGACTGCAATCGTTTCGTATGAGTTGCAAATGTTTTTGGCACATTTAGTACACGAACAGCAGCACACATGGCCAAGGTGTGTGTCATGTCTAGGTGTGTGGCTGTGTGTGTGACGTTTTATTTATTTAACGAGTGGTTTTTTTTTGTTTTGTTGGTATATTTGTTGTTGTTTTGGTTTGCAAAGCTTGCAGTTTTTTACAGTATTTCTGTAGTTTTTCCTGTACATATTTTATTTTTTATTTTTATCTTTTCGTTGGCTTCTTTCACTTTTTGTTTGCAGAGTTTTTACTTTTTATGCAGTTGCATTTGATAGATTGAATTTTACCGAAATTGAGAGATAAGACACTACCTGTGCGTTTCTATTTATCTCTCTCTTTCTCTGTGTGTGTGTGTGTGTGTATACTTTTGTAGCTGCGTGCGATGGGGCTTATCGCTGCTCGGCGCTGGCTGCTGTTCAGACATGTTAATTTCGACTTAATGCTGTTTAAGTAAAGCCCCAATATTTGCGCCTAATACGCATACATGTGTAATGAATGTAGGCGCTTACGCGCACACACACACACAAACAGAGAGTGAGGAAGAGAGGGAGGGAGACGGACAGACAGAAAGACATGGCAATATGAGTGACTTACATGTGTAAGTCGGTAACACGACGAAAACAGATGCTATCTTGCATACATTTAGGCACACAAGCAAAACAGCATTGGGACTTGGACTTCGACTGGTATGCGTGTGTGTTTGTGTGTGCGCTTGTGTGTGTTTCCTTAGGTGCTGCTGCTAAGGCGTCAGTCACGTGCAGAAGCCGTGCGCGACAGAGACAGGTATATAGCACTGGGCGAGTGAGCGAATAGAGTGGACGGCAGCCGTATGCAGCGATAAGCAAACATTGTCCATCAAAAACACACCTACGTAACGGTAAACATACACAACACACACACGCACACACATGCATACCTGTGTGCATTCATTGCATTGAACATTGACATATTTGTCGATTTCCAAATTTATGGCAGACTTCGAGATCTCAGAGCACTTTTCTCTCGGATTCGCCACTTCCCAATCGACTTCGATTCTATCCCAAAATCAACGAAACTATTCTAATTGATATTTTATAAATTAAATATCTCTAAATTATATAGATATCGGTTAAATTCAATCGTTAAATCATTTAACAAATTATATTAATTTTTCAAAACAATTTTTGAAACTTTATTGACAGTCAAAATTTGCAAAACAAGAGAGGAATATTGAAATATGTATTAATATATTTGGTATGATTAAAAAAAAAAAAGACAGATAAAAGAAATAAAAGAAACAAGTAAGAAAGCTCTAGTCGAGACTGCTCGACTACGAGATCCCCTGAACCCTACAAGCAACTGATATTTCAAAAATAATTAGCACCCACACACGCACTCATGCAAACAAATACACGCACACACACACACTCACATATACAGGCGATTGCGCTTGGGTTGCGCTGCAGTGTTGGCAATATTAGGAGAACTTATTTGTTGAATAATTTAATTTCTAGACGTACGATCGTAATGAAACTTTCAGAACGTATTCATATTGTTTAAATGTATGTGTATACCGAAGCACAAGTCTCTAGTATTTGATATACGACTTTTACAAAGATTAGGGTGAGGGGGTGGATTTGGGGGTGGGGGGTAAATTTTAACAAAAACCGAAATTGTATGACATGCGTCTTAATATACATTTTAAATTTGGAGACTCTAGCTTGAAAGATGTAGGAGATATAATTATTTAAGTGATATTCGATAAGGTTTTTTATCGATAAAAAAGTATCGGAATGAGTTATCGTTTTTTAGTGATAAACTCGATATCCGCGTGATATATACGGACATTTTAAAAAAAAGTTGAAGTCTCTAGCTCTTGTATCTTCTGAAATCGACGCGTTCAAACATACGGACAGACGGACGGACGGACGGACGGACGGACGGACGGACGGACGGACAGACAGACGGACAGGGCTAAATCGACTCAGCTCGTCGCCCTGATCAAGAATATATATACTTTGTGGGGTCTGCCACGCCTCCTTCTGCCTGTTACATACATTTTAACAAAACCATTATACCCTGATTTCCCATTTTCAATGGGTTCAGGGTATAAAAACAAATAATTTTCATCCAAATTTCAAATTTATTAAATTGTTTTGGACTTTGGCAAAAAAAATCATTTAATTCAATACTAAATCGCATTATTATGACATTAATAATATTATTTTATCAATTTATTTATTTAACATTATCTTTTTACAACATAAACTCTTAAGCAAATGTTGATTTTATTTTTTATGCAACTGCAAATTAAGTCTTTACATATTCAATTTAATATTTTTTATAATCAATAGTAAAAATGTATAAAGTGAAAAACCAAACTGGAATTTATGAACTTTTGTGGCTGCATTTAAATGTCGTATGCTACGCTAGCTAACGAAATGCTGCACGAGATAAACACATACATACATATATACACACACACACACACACATACATGCATAGCAGACAACGACCTTTGCGTTGCATTAAATATTCAATTACATTCACAATGCTTAAGGTTTCTGGGGCTGCTGCAAACAGACTATACACATATACATATATATACGTATATATAGATGGTGATGCAGATGTATATATGTATACCAATAAATAAGATCGATGCTGTGGGCTAGTGAGGCCGGCTTCATTAAAAATCCTGTCAATACCTATTAAAATCAAAAATCAAATCAATTTTGTGCTATAATTACAAAAATGTCTGCTGCTGCTGCCGCCGGTTGTAAAGTGCTCAACGAAATACACACACACACACACACATATGTATGAATATTAACCAACACACACACACACAGCTAGCCAACTGTGTGCTGAGTGGTGGAGCAGAGCACAAACAAATGTCAATTAAAAAGTAAAAATTGCTGGTAAATGCCGCACGACCTGACTAAAACAAAAGGCCAACTGAGCTCAGTCGAGTTGGCAGTGGGAGCAGTACGAGCAGGCAGCCACAGGAGGTGAAAGTGGAATGGCGGACGAACAGGCAGGATGAGAGCGCTTGCAGGAGTTTAGGCTAGTTTTAGACACAGCCACACATACCACACAGAGAGAGAAAACTCGTTGACCAACAAGACAAAAATATCCGATTTACAGTTGTCTTTAGTTGAACCAACAAAGGGAGTGATAAAGTGGCAGATAAGAGATAAGATATAAAAGATATGACATATGATACAGTATAGATGAGATGTAGAATAAAGTATGATAAAACTGAGATATGGCATATAAGAACAGGTGAAGATTGAAACGAAGCAAAATTATAGACAAGAGAAGCGATAAAAGAGAAGAATATGAGAAAAGTTAACAGATAAAATAACAAATAGGAGATACGAGATACGAAAAAAAAGATAAGTAATAATAAATAAAGTTTACCAAATATGAAATACGAGATAAGATACAGCCCAATAGAAAATATAAGAGATCAGAAGTAAAATGTAAGAGATAAGAGGTGTAATATATGAGATACGATATCATATAATAATAATAATAGATAAATATAAAAACAATGAAGGGAAGGAAAACAAGAAACGATACAAAAGATAACAAATGTGGGATACCAAATAAGAAATACAAGGTAAAAGATAAGAAATCTAAGATGAAAATTAAGGAAAGGGAAATAAAAGATAAAAGATGCAAGATAAAAATCAAGAGATAAGAGAGAACAAATAATAGATAATAGGTAAGATATGGGTTAAGTGACACGAGAACGTTATAAGAAAAAGAGGTATAAGGTTAGAGTTTGGTGTTAAGTCAGAGAAAAAAACGGCATGAAGTCAGAGAGCTCAATGAGATGAAGTTAACTCGAATTAGTTTGAAGTCTCTAAGACTCACTTGTTTTTTGAAATATTCCTTTAATATCTGTCCAAGGGACTAAAGGGACTTTAATTTATTTCTAAGTTATTTCACTTACTTTCATTCCTCCTCCAAGCTATATTTAAAACTGATTCGAAGACTTCTCTTGCTCTACAGTCAGTTGCGTCTCTCTATATCTCTTCATTTGTTATCTTTCTGTCTCTCTTGCTTTCTCTCTCTATCACTTTCTCTATGTCGACTTTATCCAGCCTCTTAGCTTCAACTACTCATCTATCTTCAGACGACTTTTCATGCCGCTGCAGCGCCCGCACCCACTTGAACAACTTGCACTCAAGACTTCATTTAGCAAGCTTCACTGTACTTGTCACTCTGACGCTGTCGCCGTCTCCCACTTTTTTTCTATTTGAGAGGACTCTTCGCCTTGGACGCTGGTCAACTGGGCAGCTGTCCACTTGAAGGAGCGCAGCAGCGAAGGAGCGAAGCAGCGTTGCTCCATTTCGATGCCAAGGCGGGTGTTGCACAAAAAATAGAGGCACCATAATAAATGTCTGGCAGTCAGATGGAGAGGCAGAAGTCGAAAAAACGAAAACAAAATGAAAAGAAATGCATAAAGAAGTAAAAAAGAAGCCGGCACAAAACTCGACAAGTGCCTCGGACTTTGTACTGAATTCAACAAGCAACAATTACCAAAGAACTGCATGAGAGCGAGTGAGGTAGCATTCGAGAGAAGGATACAAAACAAAACAAAACAACAGAAAAACAAAAACAAGTCTGATTGAGCCCCGTTACCAACCAGTTGAACAATTACAGCCAACCCCTCCCCCTCACACTCCCCCTCCAACCAAAACGAAGACGTTGACAAGGTTGGCAGCGCAGCAGGCAGCATTAAGTGCAATGCACGATAATCGAAAATGAAGCAATAGAAACAAAAGCGTAAAGCGGAAGTCGAATCAAAGGCAATGAGCAGCAACAAAGCGCGGAAGAGCACGCGGCGGCGGGAGAATCGCAGATATGTATTTTACAATTTATATGTTTAATTTGTGGAAGCGAGATAGCAGCACTGTTAAGCTATCTAAAATCATGTTGACTGCATGATTTTGCTTTCTATCTGTGCTGCTCACATCTGCCTGTATCTGTTTAAAGTGAGACAGAGCAGAGTGGGCTGCTTATGTTCCACTGTTAAAGACTCTGTTGATCAGTGGTACTTATGTTAAATCTAACAGTCAATGTTAGTGTCTCTTCGCTCAGCTTGCATAAATTATGTTCAATTTTAATGAATGAAACTGACAGGCAGCATAGAGGAAAAAAAAAAAAACAAATATACAAGCACACATTTAACTGAAGGATAATCGATTTACCACCACTCCTGAAAGTCAAGGCAGCGAAAATGCAATTGAGAGCATGCCACAGCAGCGATTATTCAACTTCCAACCAAAAGGCATGTATGTATGTGTATGTGTGTGTGCGTGTAAATGCAAACACACTCACAAGCAGCACTGACCTATCCAACACTTTTAGGTCTGCCAAAAAAAAAAAAGAAGAGAAGAGAGAGCGACGAGAGAGTGAGAGTGAGTAGGAAATAAATGATGGTCAGTAAACAACGAAGTGAACGAATTATTTCGACGCGTGCGAGTGTGAAAGAGAAAGGGAGAGAGGCAGACAGAAGACAGAAATCAAATGAAACGCATAAGAATCGATTCGATTAGTGAAATGAAATTTACGCCAAAATAAATTTGCACAACTTACAGACTTGGCGCGCCTAAGTGTTAGCCATATACATATACACGCTATACCCTTACTGTGAGTACTCCCCGCACTTTAAGCATGTTTCTTATTGAAACGATTGTATGTGAAAACATTAAGTTACTTAATATTATTATTAGTCTGGACTTACCAGCAAGCACACAAATATTTGTATTTAATCCTTTGTATTA
This sequence comes from Drosophila navojoa, assembly GCF_054131105.1. Classification (NCBI taxonomy): domain Eukaryota; kingdom Metazoa; phylum Arthropoda; class Insecta; order Diptera; family Drosophilidae; genus Drosophila; species Drosophila navojoa. The sequence continues at coordinate 10,475,426 of NC_142891.1, read as the reverse complement.
TATATATACTATATATTAGCGGGCGAGAAATGACTTTACATTTAGCTGCAATAATTAAAAAATGTTTAATATTTGTATCATAATTAATAATAATAAAAAATTTCCAATGTATAAGAAAAACTTAACTAAAGTACATATGTATGTATCAATAATATTTTTAAATATTTGAAAGGGTAAAAATGATTAACGCTAAGATTATATATGTATATATAATATATATAACTATAAATCAGCTACCAATTGATTTTACTTTTATTTTTCAATCTATGGTCAAGGTATTATGACAAAAAACATATTCAACTACCATAAAATTGCTAAAATAATACTATTACCACAATATTTATTATTTTAATTTTATTTTTTGATGATCAACTAGGCAATCTTACAGGGCAGTTCCACAATGAAATGTTATCGATTACTTAAACGCTTGGCCTACCCTTATGATTATTATCCATGTCTATGATATGAAATTAAGTGTATTCAATTTTCGGTTTTCAAGTGTTTCCATTCAGTTTTCGTGTTCATTTTGTATTTTGCGCCCGTCGCAGCCGCTTGTCATGTTTGTTGTCTTCGTTGTTGTCCTTCTTGTTGTTGTCGTCGTCGTCGTCGTCGTCGTCGTCATTGTCTCTAAACTTTTGTACGTTCATTAATCTTGTAGAGCGTTTTCGCTGTTGCGTCAGGCTTTTCCTATTCTCGTATATACATACATATATCAATGTGTGTGTGTGTATTTGTGTTTGGCAGTTTGCTCGGCTCGTTGGTGCTGCGCTGCGACGTTGTCCTCGCAGCCAGGACACTTGTGCGACAGTTGTTGCATGATAAGGTTTAATCTATTTAATTGTAATTGATATTTTTCCTAGATACGATGGGGCCGTCTTTTGCTTGGTCCTCTTCTTCTTCTTCTTCTTTTTGCTACTTCATTTTTATTTCACCCATTTATAAACCAAATGAGGCGCCTAACACAACGACGAGCCAAACAACTTGTTGGCACTGAACAGCAACAACAACGACAACAACAAAAGCAACAACAACTGACAAATCATAATTTATAAAGTGCTGCGCGACAGAGCCTTAAAAACAAATGCGAGTGAGTCAAGTGAATATAAAGAAAAAGCTCTTTCCATGCCAACAGCTGAATGCCCTAACATTTTTATCTAGCATACATATATAAGTCAAGTTAAGTTAAGTTTCATAATAAGTCCAATTCAAGTATAATATGTGAATATATGTTTTAAGAGAAAAGTTATTTAATTAAAGAAAACAAAAATTAAATAAATATAAAGAAATCACTTTTGCTACTTAATTACTATTCTGAATGAAATGGAATAACATAGGAGAGATGGAAAGACAGAAGGAGTGAAGGAGCGCGAGAGAGTGAGAGAGAGAGAAGAGGAAAGAAGTTGAGCAATATAAAAAAAATATAGATAGATATAGGAGAGAGAGAAGAGCATGAACCTCTAAGGGAGAGAGAGAGAGAGAGAGAGAGAGAGAGAGAGAGAGAGAGAGAGAGAGAGAGAGAGAGAGAGAGAGAGAGAGAGAGAGAGAGAGAGAGAGAGAGAGAGAGAGAGAGAGAGAGAGAGAGAGAGATAGACTGACAGAGTGTAATGTCTATATTTGAGTTTACTTATGATTTCCATCATTTTATTCAGACAGACAAATTAATTCCTGGCTTGAACTGAAAAGCAGAGCATGTATTAATCCAATATGTCCTAGACTGTGAGTCTAGGATTGTATGGGTTTGGGTTTAGTGGGAGGCGGTAGCTGGGGCTGTAATCACGCCAATGCCATTATCCTGCATATCCCTTTGTCTGTTAGTGCAGATGATGGAGGAACGTCGCACACATGGGACACATCAAATACAGGCAAGATAAGAGAGTGCCAAGTTGTTGATGTGTAAACGGTTTCGGATTTAAAGTGAAATAGGCGTGAGTAAATAACACACGGCTAGAGCAAGAGAGAGAGAGAGAGAGAGAGACAGAAAGAGAGACCGTTAAAAAACCAACAGGAAGTCTAAAACAAATTGTTGCGGAAACTCCGGCAAACACAATAAATGTTTAATAAGCCAAAACGAGCTGAGAAAAAGCGAAAGCGACGCTGCCCTAAAAGCCTCCCAGCTCTGGGTGTCTGCATTCAAGTCGAGGTCTAACGTTCAGGCCTCCGTTTCGGCCTCAATCTGGGCCGCCCTATATGGCGGAAGCTGCAGCGGAAGCTGCCCGACTGAAATGTTGTTCAAATCTCAATCTTAAATTATAGAAGCCGACTTCCATGGAAAGAAATAAACCTAAGCATAAACATAAATCTCGAGTTTTATGGACAGCAATGCAGACATATCTAATGAAACATATATTCCATTACATACGATTATATGAGTCGTCAGGGAAAGTTAACAGATAGTTGTGCATGGCTATCGGTTAATTCCTAACTCTATTCAGTTTCAGAAGGTCATCATTCTACGCTTAGCTTCAATGAAACAAAGAGCAGAGCGAAGTTCTATGAACCATTGATAACAACTGTTGTTGACCACATCAAGGTAAAGCGATTAGATTAGACAATCGCTACTAGACGAGCGACAGATAAACAAATAAATATATGTCGAGCTACCAAAGAATATTGATCAATTTACCAACTCAAACTTATTTACTATCTGTCTATCGATAACATTAAAAGGGAATTAGATATCGATATTTGTTAAGCAAACTGGATACAGATCAATAGATACGTATGTATGTCTCTAACTCTGATAGGTCTAGAAATTAAAGAGTTCGTATATATGGACAGCCGAAAGCAGAGACGGAACAAGCTAGATCGGCTCAGCTGATCGACCTGATCAAGAATATATGTATGCTTTACGCTTTCGTCAGCCTATTATATACATTTTCTTAAATGGAAATCAACCAGAAAAAAATAATTGAGATCATGAGAAAGCCCTTTTAATGGGATCTGTTATCCTTTGTGGGTTTTATAGTAAAGAACTTAGATATTCATAAATATGTTCTATAATAATTTACGGAATAGTTAAGAAATCGAAATTATTTTAAATACTCGTTCGCGAAATAAAAAGACTTTTTTGAATCACTGTGTAAATTCAACAAAAAATAATGCAAAAGTCCAAGCAACAAAACTTTTAGTAGCCTTTGGTTGCGACTCGAAGCAATTCTAGACACCAAACTGATCAAAGCTGCGACGTGAGTGAGATCTAGAGAAGAGCGGGAGCGAGAGAGATATATAGAGAGGGAGCGAGATTTATTCCATAACTAACTTATTAAAGCTCTAACTCCTTGAACATTTTAAGCCACAAGCTTCGAGCCAAAAGTCGCTCAGGCAATTGGTCAAGAACCTTTCTGCCCACTTGTTGCCCAAATGCCAGCCACGCCTACAGTTGTGTATTAGTTTTTTAATGTGAACTAAATATATAGCAATGCCCTAAAAGCCTAGCGAAAAAAAAAAAAAAAAAAAAAAATGATTGTACAAAACGTCGGAACAACAACAAGGACAACCGCGAAATGCTCAAACTGTGCAAACTTTTTAAGTGCAGAATTTATAGCTGGCGATTTGTTGTCTGGCCAGCTTTTTCACTACCTACCCCATCGGGCCATGCCCCCCGAAAAGCCTCGCTCGCTTTTCCACTAACCCATTTGGCAGCCCACAATTTGTTCTTAATGGTTCAGCAGAATCAATACAATGAGAACTTCTCCTGCGTGTGTGTGTGTGTGTGTGTGTGTGTGTGGGTGTATATATGTGTGTGTGTGTGTGCATTTTAGAAAATATGAAAAGTCAAGAAAAGTTTTATGGTAAATGAGTAATGAGTGGCCTGACTGGCTGACATTATGGCCAGCCTCAACAGCAGGCAAATGCCAACTCCATAGCCAAAGCCAGCGAGCATTGAGTTTGACCCAAATAAGTTTTGTGGCTCAACTTCAAATACCCTAGAAATGTTATAAAATGGCTCTGTTTGAAATTGATCAAATGCGCTGCAGATAGTTAACAGATGTATTAATTTGCATAATTTGTTGTTTTACTTAAAAAAATGTTAAAAACTACTTTTCTTTAATGTAAAAACTATTAAAAAATATATATAATTTTATACAAAATTTTGCATAATTTTTTCTTTTACTAAAAAAAAAATGTTTAAAACTACTTTGCTTTAATGTAAAAAAAAATTTTAAAATATATGTAATTTTATAAAATATATAATCAATAAAATAATAATCAAATAGCAAGAATGTAAATAAATTTGTATATTATTAAAAAATTCATTTATATGAGTAAATCTAAATATATTAATATATAAATGTCTTCTATGTGCATATGACGAAAAATAAAGAGTTAAAAATAATCTCGCAGCTGGCTTCAGCTAAGTATTCAAAAATTAAATACATTTTATAATAGACTTTCAATTTTAAAATTAGTAATTTTTTGCACTATAAAAGTTTAACATGCACTTGAGCAACTTTTTGATGTTTATTGCTGGGAATGGCATTAGCGGAATTATTAATTAAATATGCATTGAAACAGCTAAAAGACGAAACTTCCACATATCAGCCATAACTCGACTTAATTGATTTAAATATGATTGATGAACTCATGCATACCCTCACACACACACACATACATACATATGAGCATTTTGAAGAGGTGCAAACAACAAAATTGTTTTGGTAAGCCTTGAAACAATTTTCCTAAAGTCTAAATAAAATGTTATAATTAAAAACAAATTTGTCAAAAAACTAATAAATAATAAACATTTTTTTGTTTAAATTGTTTGCTCTTAATTTCATAATAAAGAAGCTAAAAAATATTTTTAAAGTCAATTCGATTTAAATTTGTTTCACCTTTAGAGTGACTCATTAACGAAGTTTTCGTTTGCTCAAGAAATAAAAATGAAATTAATCATTGCTCATATCAATTTTATTTATTTCATTTACAATTCCGCAACATTGGACACAATCCAAGAGCGAAGAGAGGCCACATCAGCATAGACGCCAGGATAGTTGACCTGGGCACAGCCCTGACCCCAGGACACAATGCCGACGAGCTCACCATTGGCGACCAAGGGGCCACCCGAGTCACCCTGGCAGGCGTCCTTCTTCTCGGTGTAGGCACAGACCATGGTGTCCAAGATCTTTCCGCTTCCATAGGAATATTTATCCGAGTCGCAATCTGATTTCGTAACCAAATCAACCTGAACCTCTTGCAGGATGGTGGTCGATGAGCAGAACAAGAAGCAGGTGGTGCCCCAGCCGGTGACGACGGCCGGTGTGCCCGTTGGTGGCGTCGTCTGGGCCAGCGGCACAAAGCGCACCTTGGCGGACTGGCGAACGGGAGAGCTTAGCCTGATCACGGCAACATCGTTGATCATCAACTTGCTGTTGTAGCCCTCGTGGTACTTCAAGTTGGCAACGGTGACAAGTTCGCCGCCCGCATTACGATCCGTAGAGCCAACACGAACCTGGATCTCGTTCGCCTTATAGGACTGCAGGCAATGGGCAGCGGTGACAACTGTCTGGGCGTCGATCAGGCTGCCGCCGCAGAAATGGGCTCCCTTAAGGGTCTGGAGCGACACCTGATAGGGATGAGCCTCAATGGTGGTTGGCTCGCCGTTGACGATGCGGCCAAAGGGAAACTCCTGCTCGGGCATGCCCTGGCAAGCGGCCAGGCAGGCCAACAGCCCAATGAAACTCACAGTCAAACGATTCATATTCTCAGCAAATACTAAACTAATCATCTATCGAGCCACAGTGCTTTTATGCTAGCTCTTATCGAACTGTTTGCCACAGCACCTGTAAATCAAGCGCCATCTATCGTACAGCCGTGTCGAGACCTCATAAATTCTCGGAAGACATCGGTCAGATTGGACTAGAGTAACACGCGCTCAATGTTATTATGACGAAGACGTATGCTAAAAATAAAATCTTGTATTATTATAAATTATGTTTAGGGAAGATACCGTAATCTTTCTGTGCAATAAAAATCCCTTGGACGAACTATTAAAATACTTTAGAAGGCTTTCAATTTATTTTGCTTTATAAGCTAATATATAATATATAATTTTGGTGTTATTATAATGTAATTTTAATATATTTATATAATTATTAATAAAATTTTATATTAATATTATATATTATATTTTAAATTTATAATTTTCATTTTATTTTTTAGAATATGTTTAATTAAAATTAAAAATTTTGCATATACAATGTAGAAATCCAATGCATCTTCTTATGAACTTTTAAAGCTACCCACTGACTTTAACACACACACAAGCACGGTTACCGTCACACACACACACACACATACATACATATTCGTGAAATTGACACAGTTCCCCACTTGAGTTTGCCGCTCGGTAAGACCCAAACACTGCCATTCAAGCGGGCATAAATTATTATTATATTATGCAAAAAAAAACAAGTAAGAAAGCTCTAGTCGAGACTGCTCGACTACGAGATCCCCTGAACCCTACAAGCAACTGATATTTCAAAAATAATTAGCACCCACACACGCACTCATGCAAACAAATACACGCACACACACACACTCACATATACAGGCGATTGCGCTTGGGTTGCGCTGCAGTGTTGGCAATATTAGGAGAACTTATTTGTTGAATAATTTAATTTCTAGACGTACGATCGTAATGAAACTTTCAGAACGTATTCATATTGTTTAAATGTATGTGTATACCGAAGCACAAGTCTCTAGTATTTGATATACGACTTTTACAAAGATTAGGGTGAGGGGGTGGATTTGGGGGTGGGGGGTAAATTTTAACAAAAACCGAAATTGTATGACATGCGTCTTAATATACATTTTAAATTTGGAGACTCTAGCTTGAAAGATGTAGGAGATATAATTATTTAAGTGATATTCGATAAGGTTTTTTATCGATAAAAAAGTATCGGAATGAGTTATCGTTTTTTAGTGATAAACTCGATATCCGCGTGATATATACGGACATTTTAAAAAAAAGTTGAAGTCTCTAGCTCTTGTATCTTCTGAAATCGACGCGTTCAAACATACGGACAGACGGACGGACGGACGGACGGACGGACGGACGGACGGACGGACAGACAGACGGACAGGGCTAAATCGACTCAGCTCGTCGCCCTGATCAAGAATATATATACTTTGTGGGGTCTGCCACTCCTCCTTCTGCCTGTTACATACATTTTAACAAAACCATTATACCCTGATTTCCCATTTTCAATGGGTTCAGGGTATAAAAAGAACAGAGGGAGAAGTGGCAAGGGAGACAAAGTGGCAGCAAGTGATTTTTATACTTTGCCAGCAAGTGGAGTTTTATGCGACTAACCCAAAGTCTGACAGTTGATTGCAGCGCAGCGCAGATGATTGAGATAATAAACCAGTTCGCATCTGAGGTTCAGGTTGAGACGAAAAGCTAAAGCAGGTTAAAAATTGTTGATTACATTTGAATCCCAGTCATAACTGTCAGAAAATGCCTTGCTCAGCTCGGCTCAGCCTCGCCCTTGCCTGAGACTCAATGCCATCTGGCATTGATGGCCACCCGGCGTATGGGCTATGTGCACAAAAGTCGGCTGTCATTATGTCATAAACATATACATAAGAGAGAGACAGAGAAGGAAAGAGAAAGAGGGAGAGAGAGAGAGGGGGTCGAGTCAGGACTCGCCCGCAACATCCATTTGCTGCTGGCTCTATGGACAGGCCCTCGAAATGGGTTTCCATTCAGTTCCATATAATTATCATACGCTCTACTTTAATTTGAACTCATGCAAATGGATCTTGCTGATAAGCTACTGTGTTGAAGGTTTTTATTCTCATACACTTTCCATATTGTGAAAGTCATTTTGATATGCATCAATTCTGCATCAGACTGAGAGAATAGTCATAAATATTTCTATAAATTAAAAAAATATCAGACTGAGAGAATAGTCATAAATATTTCTATAATTTAAAAAAAAATTCTGATGATATATTTTAACAAAGGAATTATTCTAATGCTTTATCGACATACATATAGTTACAGACATATTATTTATTTTATAATTAATTAGTATTCATAATGTATTATTTTACTTCAAAAATGCGTAATTTTAATGCTGTTAAATTTTGATCATCAGACTCTTGAAATATTATTATTATTATTATATTATAAAATCAAACCTTTGTACAGTGGAATATGCGAAAAGCACACACAGCAGTGTTTTGGTAAAACGTATAGTTCGGGGTAGAGTAAAAATATTTGTTGTTCTCTATATATTATTACTAAAAAAAAAAAATAAGTTAATTTATTTTTAAAGGTAGTTTATTTATATTTTTGATTTGATGTGAAATAGACTAAACAGAGCTCTATCATCATAATTATCATTATCATATGTTAATATTAATTTTTTTAGTAATAATATTTATTTATTTATTTTTATTTTTTTTTTTAATTAACTTTCATTATATTATTATTATTTTTTTACTGACAAGATTTGCTTTTAATAATTATGTTTCTTTTTTTATTTTTATTAATAGCTATGTATTATTTATTTATTTAAATCTATATATTATTTATTTATTTTGAATTTAGTTTATATGTTTTTTATCTATTTTATTTTAACTAAGTTTCTCTGCTTATTTTCTATAATTTGTTTTAAAATATTTTATCTTATATATAAAATTCTCGTATTTGTATATAGTTTCTTTATATTTCATTAAACTAAATTGCCTTTCTAAATTGCTAAGTTCTAAGTTTCCTCCAGACATATCAAATTCATTATTAGAACGTTTCGATTTTGAGTCTCTACATTTCCAACTGTTGCTAAATGGCTGTAATTAAAATGGTTACATTTTGTACTTACTTATTTGAATTTTTGGTTTTTGTTTGCCAATTATTGCCCTAACTAATGAACAATTTGAGGTTAGGGTGTTCGCTTGTTTCTGTTGCTCGCATATTTTGGGTTGCACATCAGCTATTTGTGCTGCATGCCACAGGCCGCATATGCCACACGACTGGCGTATAATTTTACACCTGCCTGAGCCAACGAACATTGCTGTCGCACCTTTCACTCTCTCTCTCTCTCTCTCAATCTCTCCCTCTTTCTCTTTTGCAGCCAAGGGGGGCATGTAGAAAAGAATGTGAAGGGAAGGGCATTGTTGCCGGGTCAATTGCTCTCCATTTGAGCCAGGCCCAAAAATATGCAACACTTTTTTGTCATCTTCATTTTTGGTTGTTTTTATACCCATTTACAAAAGTGAAACGACTGTATACGTTATATACAGTGATCGTCTGACTGTCCGTCTGTCTCTCTGTTTGTCTTTAGCAATTTAAATATTCCTTATTAATTTGCACAAAAACAATATTTATATACAAAATGGAAAAATGAATCTTACAGCTTTCGGTTCGTGAATGAGTATTCCGCAGTCGGTGACACTCGGTGACGGACAGCAACGTTTGTTATTTTGTTAGTTTGGCGGGCAAATATGATACTAAATCACGACGTTGCCATGCAAAGCATTTCAGGCAGTTGATTACAGTACAAACTATGCAGCCACAAGCTGAAGCCGAGGCCGAAGCTGCAGCTGAAGCTGAGCCTGTGCAGCAATATGTTTCGGAAACGTTGTAGCAAATGGAATATTGATAACTGTTTGTAAAATATTGTTATCAATCGTATTTATTGACTTTTACTTAATATTCATCAATATTTTGAATCGAACTTGTTTTAGAGAACTTTTGATTGATTTGGACAATGATGGGGGCTCTATCAGGTATTAAATTGAGTATTGGAGCATGATGATGATGTGAGGACTATAGATGAAAATCAAATATAAATTGCAACCAAAAATATTGAATAATAATAATAATGAAATTTCAGATTAAACAAACAAAAAATGAGAAAAATAATTTATTACTTGATAATTTTGACAAATGTAACTTTAATAAATCGTATTATTTTAGTTTAGAAGAAAAAATTTATTTAAATATGGTTATTTTATTATTTATTTATTATTATTTTTTTATTTTATTTATTTTATTATTTATTTTTTACTTCTTTAAAAAGATTGATATTTGTTTCTATTATCTATTGGCAAGAAAACAAAACTTAAAATGTTCATAAAACAAAATTTGTTTAATATTTTTATAAAAATATTTGTTTAATATTCTCAATGAAATCAAAGTCGCCCAGTCGTAGGAGAGATTGCAAAGGCATCATAGGTGATCTCTCATTGCCCTCAATTAACTTATATAATAATATATGCAAATAATTTGGAATATTTTATATTAATATATTTAATATTTTTCTTTCATCGAATAACGAAAATGTTAAAGAGAAACGCGTACTACTCTAACCCAGCCTTGCGTACTATGGGCCACGCCCTCAAGCTATGCTCAGGCGGGAATTTTGATTAAAAATGTTTTTCCTTTAATTTTATTTATTTTTTTTTTTTTTGCGTTAGATAAAAGATAACATATAGACGCGATTTTTGTCCGACCCACACGCACAGTCTGGAAGCCTGTGTCATTTTACTGCCCAAGCTGTGGGCGTGCCAGTTTGTTGTCGCCGTTGTTTTCCATAAAACTGTTAAATACGTAAGTGTAATTTATGGCATGCGATATTATTCGTTTGTGCTGTCATGTTTGCTAAAAGTTTTGCATATGGCCAAAGCCAAAACGAGGCCCGAGCACAAAAACTGAAACCAAGTCGACGACAAGAACTCAATGTATCTTATGGATGTACAGCGTATTATGGCACAAACTCGACTCCCATCACACTCACACACACACACGCATAGAGAGACAAACTCTTTTATATACCTCCGCCCAGTCAGGCAGTTAGTCAACTTGTCGTCGTCTCCGTCGTCGTGCATCCTTGCTCATCCTCGTCAAAAGTTCTACACTCACTTCTAATAATTCTTTGCATATTTTCAGCTGGTTTCGAGTGGCTTGTTTTGTGGCTGAGTTGTGGTTGGAGCGAGCGTGCGTGTGTGTGTGTGTATGCCAGTCTATTAGAACTTAATAAATGAGCAAGTTATAGACAAGTTGTGTCATGCCATGCCTTGACTGTTGCTGCTGCTGCTACTGCTGCTGTCAAGTGGCTAACTGATGGCACGATAATGTTTACAGATTGACATTGGGCCAAGAGAATTAAAAGCCATTAGGAGCTAGCACAAATTGTAGCCGTCCAGAGCGAGCAAACAAAGAACAAAAAGAAAACCAATTTGTGGCTCAACGAGCAATGAGCTTTAAGCTGCAACAGAGCCATAAATGAATTCGAATCTCATTTTGTGGTTAGCTCTCACATGATTGAAGACTATTTTCTATGGAAAAGTAAACAAATCGCCACGAGCAACTGAGAAAAAATGTGCATTTTTAAAGTTTATTCATTTCATTTACAATTCCGCAACAGTGGACACAATCCAAGAGCGAAGAGAGGCCACATCAGCATAGACGCCAGGATAGTTGACCTGGGCACAGCCCTGACCCCAGGAAACAATGCCGACGAGCTCACCATTGGCGACCAAGGGGCCACCCGAGTCACCCTGGCAGGCGTCCTTCTTCTCGGTGTAGGCACAGACCATGGTGTCCAAGATCTTTCCGCTTCCATAGGAATATTTATCCGAGTCGCAATCTGATTTCGTAACCAAATCAACCTGAACCTCTTGCAGGATGGTGGTCGATGAGCAGAACAAGAAGCAGGTGGTGCCCCAGCCGGTGACGACGGCAGGTGTGCCCGTTGGTGGCGTCGCCTGGGCCAGCGGCACAAAGCGCACCTTGGCGGACTGGCGAACGGGAGAGCTTAGTCTGATCACGGCGACATCGTTGACCTTTTGCTTGCTGTTGTAGCCCTCGTGGTACTTCAAATTGGCAACGGTGACAAGTTCGCCGCCCGCATTACGATCCGTAGAGCCTACACGAACCTGGATCTCGTTCGCCTTATAGGACTGCAGGCAATGGGCAGCGGTGACAACTGTCTGGGCGTCGATCAGGCTGCCGCCGCAGAAATGGGCTCCCTTAAGGGTCTGGAGCGACACCTGATAGGGATGAGCCTCAATGGTGGTTGGCTCGCCGTTGACGATGCGGCCAAAGGGAAACTCCTGCTCGGGCATGCCCTGGCAAGCGGCCAGGCAGGCCAACAGCCCAATGAAACTCACAGTCAAACGATTCATATTCTCAGCAAATACTAAACTACTCGACTGTTGAGTCCCATTCCTTTTATACTAATTCTTATCACACTGATTGCCAATCAAATTTAAAATCAAGCTCATAAATTATTGATAGATTCGCTTAGATTAGATGAGTAGAATCAGCGTTAAACGATATCATCATGAAGACACAATAAAAGTAAAATCCCTGATTATTATAGATTATATGTGCTGGAGATATCATATTCTATGTAAGCAATAAATCTTCTCGTCTTATGATAATCTAAGCTAATGCTAATAATTTAGCTAATGCCAATAGTAATCAATGTAATCAGCATTGGGTATTCGCTATGATTGTTCATAGTATTTATAAGGAGGAGCGTACGTACAGGGCATAATTATAGCTGATTTATAGCTAAAAAAAAAAAAAAAAAAAAAAAAAAAAAAAAAAAAAAAAAAATAAATAAATAAATAAAATAAAATAAAAAACAAACAGAAATTTCCCCTTTTACCTAAAACTTATAGGAAACCTTTATAATAAAAATATAACAAGGGAATCGTGTTCATTTTGAAAAGTTATAAATAATTATTTATTTCTGTATATATTTCTATATACAGAATAATATATAAAATAATAAAAATATAATAAATTAATAAAATATATATAATTTACTGTCTAGCCGCATTGTCGATGAAAATCTCTGAGGGACAAATGCGCAATCAGAGCGTTGAGTAAAATACAGAGCGCTTTATCTTATCAAGTGGCTAACAAAGCCAGAGCTGGAGACAGCGGTAGCGTTGGAGTTACCCGAAGATAAATGTCGACCAGTTGAGCTGACCCCAGGCAAAGAATTGTGGCAAGAAATGAACATGAACATGACCATGAATTTCAGCTGCCAAAGTTCATTTTTAATTTAACGAAGAAAAAAAAAAAGAAAAGAAAGCAACAAGCAGGAGCAGAAGAAGTAGAAGCGGAAAACATATAGAAGAAGCGGACAAACGTAACAATCTATAAACCCGCAGCAGACAAGAGTTCGAGTCCTTCAGTTCTGGTGCACTGAAAGTTGTTGATATCTATTACTGCAGATTTGAAGTTGTTCGCCGGCATCTCAACTCACTTAGCTCACATGTCGAGTGGGGAAAAAAAGGAGAGTGGGTGAGGGGGAGGGGAAGGCAAGGTCTTGCGGGAGTGAAGGACTTAAAGACAGTTGCCAGTTGAATGGAACTGACTTCAAGCTGTGCAAGGCAGCCTTAACAGCCAGAAGGGTGAGGAGTCCACACAACAAGCTCACACACACACAGATGTGTAACATGACAGTTGGTCTGGTTTGGCTGTGCTGCGAGGCACGTAACGCATTGCAGTTAAGATTTGGATTTGGTTTTGGCTTTGGTTTTGCCAGCTCGCTGGCTCTGAGCATATCAAAGGCAAAAAACTACAAAACACTTATCTGGGTGACAAATAGAAAAGCGGGCGCGCCGCAGCCAGCCAGCATGCCAAGCATAATATCTTCGAGTAGATTAAAAAAAAAAAAATAAGAAAAAGAAAAACTAAAAGCAAGCAAAAACTAAACAAAAACATGAGGAAACGGAAAAACAGCTAAAGACGCTGGAAAAGCTGTGGAAGAAAGCGAGCTCTATACATGAAAAAAAAAAAGGAAAGCCAGCGCAAAGAAAATGACGCACGTTGTGCTCATAATAAAAATGGCAAACAGCATGTTTGTATGGTTGAGTGAGTGTGAGTGTGTGTGTGTGTGTGTGTGGGTGCCTGTCTGTGTCCTAGTTGTTCATAGGGAACAGGTGCCTGTCCAAGCATACATACACATATGTAAAGCTCTGCGCATGGATGGGTGTGTGGAGGCGAACAAGTAACGGAACCTGTGTCTAACATCTAATATTATTCTTGTACTTTTTTTTCAATTCTATATTTCCATATACTTTCCGCTTTAGTAGTAAGAAGTAATGTGACTTATGGAAATACTCTTAAAATATGAATATGAGAATATAAAAAAAAAAGTGTTAGCATAAGAAAAAATATATTTACATAAAAAAAAATATAAATAACAAAAATTTGCGTAAAATTATTTAGTAAATTTATTAACCAAATGGGAATAAAATAGTCAGAAATATAAATTGTGCTAGGTCTATTGACCCAATGAAATGGAAAATATTTAATTATTTACTTGACCATGAAGGAGGAGCAAACGTTTTCTGATAACACTCAGTGTATATTAAATAATATGATTAAAGTCTAAAATAAATAATTAAATTGATGAATAAAACCTTTATATAAAAAATATAATCCTTATATATATTTGAGTGAGAGTGAGAGAGAGAGAATCAGACAGAGAGATACTATTTTAATATTCAATGTGAAATATGCATTAAATGACTTACCATTCGCAGGGGACTTCAAGTTTCAAATTTCTTAGACATACATATATATATTTTTTACATATACATATACATAAAGCATATTTCTCTGTTCTTATATCCTGTTTGTTAATATTTGCCAAAGGATTTTATCTTAACAAGATCAGCGCCAGTGCCCAAGTCCATTTGAGTTGTTTTTTATGTCTGTCCGTCTGTCTGTGTGCTATTCCGTTTGCCATTTCCTATATCATTTAAAATCATTTTGCAAGTTTTGAGCTGTTTTTCGCATCCCTTCAAGGACGGCTTGCCTCTGTTTTTTTGTTGTTTTTACATTTTACTTGCTCCCTTATCCAGTCTCATGTGTGGGGATTTGTTGCTTGCTTATCAGTTTCCTTTGGCCTCAGTTGCACGCGCCAAAGCACCTCCAGGGAGACACAGGCACAGCGCATGCGAGAGCGAGAGGGACACAGAGAGCGAAGGAGGGAGCGCAATGTCAAGTGGTTAAGCGGAAAAAGCCTTGGCAGAAATCTGGGATTAATTTAGCGATAAGTCCATGAGCTGTAAATAAGTATGAAAATGTTTGCATTTTATTGGCTTATTGTTTCTTTTTTTTTTTTTTGGATCTCTTATTTTTCCCCTTCCCCAGTAGCGTATGAAGAAGAAGAAGAATTTATTCCAGTTGTTTTAACGCAATAGAATATATGGGAATATTGATATGGATATATTGATATGGATATAGTTATACATGGACAATTCAAGTTATCTTAAAAGAATTGCATAAACAATGTATTTGATTTCTCTGAATGAAATTGTGAGTATTGTATATTATATAAATATATGTGCATATATATATTAATTTATTTTGATTAAAATTATATACCTTAGCTAATATATACTCTTATATATTATATTATATAGCTGAAATATTTTCATACATTCTAAAAAGCATCAAGACAAAGCCCATTTAATTTTTCAGTAAAAATTATTAATAGTTAACATTTTTTTAATTTGTAAGAATATTAAAAATAATATTAAAAATTATTACAAATTATTATTAATTAATAATGTATTATAATTAATGATTTCTTCTTAAGTTACATTTTTAATAATAAATAAATTTAATTAAAAAATATATATATTTATAAAATATACGTACAGTTAGTTCAATAAAAAAAACAACTATGCTCTATATATATATATATGTATACAAATATATTTATAATGATATGTACATATATTCTGTAGCTCCCCATTAATTCACAACTTTGTTATGCTATTCAATCTACTTTAACTCACTTTAATTCTTCCCACACTTTTTCATATTTTTCATTTTTTATTTGTAACTAAACCATAAAAAAGAGTTAGCGCTTAACTAACTGAAAACTCTTCAAAAGCCATAAAAAACGACGACCCTTTCACAGTTTATAAACCAGCTGGGCGTAGATCATATCACATGAGCCGAGTGTTACACTGCATAACAAAAACAAAAAATTAACTTATAATAGGAATAATCTCATGTTCTATTTTTTTTTTTGTCGTTTTCATGTTTGTTTTTGTTTGTCTCTCATATAAGGCATAAAAAAACAGAACCGTAAAAATAACAAGAGCAACAGCAACAGCAGATTAATTTGTTATTAAATTACAACATAACAATATCTAATTTCAAAGCGGGGGCAATAGCCCTGTCAGTGTGTGCGTCTGTGTGTGTGTGTGTATGTATGGGAATAGGAAGCAGATCCTTTCCCCTGGGGGTGTGGCCATTGTTGCCAGGCCGACACAGCCGCCAGTTGGGCCTATTAACCACATTTTAAGCATAATTGAATTTTGTGCATAAATTTCGGTTTATGGGACGCAGTGAGACCACGACCCAGGCAGATTATTACATTATTTACTGTACAGGCGGCACAGTCCAGCCGACAGTCACCAGGAGCTCACGAAGTACGGGCGGGGTCTGCTTCAGTTTGTTGTTGTTGTTGTCGGGTAGACAGCAGGGCATCAATTTTATATGATGTTCGCTCGGGTCGATTCAATGAATTTCACTGTGCAACCTGAACAGCCGCAGCTCAAAAGAGTTGCAAGAGAAGCAAAGGCAAAAAACTATATTTGAAATTTATTTTTATGTAATATTTTTTTTGGTTTTTTTTTTTCAACAAAAAATGTTGCCAAAGTGTTGCCAAATTCGATTTTTTATTTGTATTCACATATTTTTTTGGCCAAAAAATTCGATTAGATTTAGACTTTCTTTTATTTTACTTTACTAAAAATAACGTAAAATCAATCTGAACTTGCAGAGTTTTCGCTTCGAAACCATTATGAAAATAAAACTAAATATTGAAATAGATACAGTAAAAACCTTTATTTTACATCAAGGTTCCAGGCTTCGCGCATAAAAAGTGTTTCAGCAATGGAATATATAACATTTCCAAAGTGAATTAATGCTCCACGCTGGAGTAAGCTTATACAAGGTCTTTTGACATATAAGTAAAAGTAAAGTAAAGTAAAGTGAGTAAAGTAAAAGTAAAATTAAATTATTAGGTTGAATTTTTGAAAGAAAGCGGACATAATGTAAGCATTGAATTTAATCAGCCTTCCCCAGCAGCCATATCAAAATATATATAATCTCTTCTTAACTTTAATAAACAAATATCCTTTTATATTTATGATGACATTGATTTTTTTTAGCAATGTTATTCAAAATAATATTTAAAATATATATATTTTTACATAGTCAAAAGGGGAAATAATATTATTAATAAATAAAATTTAGCCCATTCCGATTTACGAAAAGCCAACTTAAGCCAAAGCACTAACATTACTTCAAATACTTTGACAATTATTCCTCTAAAGTCTTCCCCTAGTCACATGTAAAACGAACAAAAAAAGAAAACTTGCACAAATGAAAACTGGAGATTTATTTGCTGTCATATCTGTGTGCTTTCTTTGCAAATTATACTTGGTATTTGCCATTTGGCAGCTGTATTTGATTCCGAGACATAGTGCAAATGCTCATAAGCAAAAGTAACAGAGGGAACAAAAAATCCAAGAACGAGCAGCACATCAAATTTTTATTAGCAGCAGAAATAAACAAGAAAAAATAAACAAGAGAAAGAAAGAGAGAGAGAGAGAGAGGGGGCAAAAGTGAGGCAAAAAACATGAAAATAAACATAGGGCAGCACAACGCAAAAAGCAAACAAAGTCGGCAAGAGTTAAGTTACAAATATTTACAGCCCAAGAGCCGCCAAAAAGGGAAATCCACTCCCGCTACCATTCCCCCCATGGCACCTCGCACATCTAGGCCACTGTTATATGCCCTCTTGGTATGCCTGGATAACGCAGCGTCGCGACGATGACTTAATAAATCTTATTAAAGTGCGAGACGCGCAACTCTAAAATATGTTTCTCTTCATTTTACATCGCGCTTTTTTATTCTCACTTTTCCTTTTCTTTATTTTGGGCTTAAAGTATTTTTTGTATTCCCTGCTTACATTGAAAATGGAAAATTAGTGCATAATGCTTTTGTGAAAATGCAGAAAACCGGCAGAAGGAGGCGTGGCAGAATTCTTGAGCTGAGTAAATCTAGTATACATACATATATACTGGAGCAGTATAAGGTTTTCCTCATCTCACTTCTTGTTATCGATATAAGTCATAATTTAACTTTTCAAGTCTAAATTGAATACACAGAGCACTGAGAAATTCGCAAAATAATAATAATAATTTTTCGCCCTAACAAGAATATTAATCGCCATCTACCTGGCTACCCCGCCACAGGCCGAACAAATAAAGACATTTATCTTTGGCAACATTTTGTTTGCTCGGCCTGCCAAATGGACCCTCAGCAGTTGCGAGTGAAAGCGCTCAGAAGCCACATAAATTTGTGGTCCCCATCCGTTTTAATGCCCCGGCCCGCAAAACAGTTTCGGCCGTCGTTATTGGCCCAGCCAGGTTGCGGGGCTCAGTGAACAGGCTAAAGTGTGGTCAATATCCAATGTCCAATGTCCAACAGCAGCGAGAAGTGAGAAGCGCAAACATGAGCAACCGAAAAACAAATTATCGAATTAGTTTGTTTTTGTGGCCAATTTAATAAGCTGTTTCGCACATTATTTGGCCAAGACAATTGTTGTTCTTTTTTTTTTTTTTTTTTTGGCAATTAAAACTAATTGATTGGGCAACGGCATATTTAGTTAATTGTCTTGTTGGTGAGTTAATAAACACATAAATTATAATTTTACGTACTCTGATTAGGCACGATTAGCGATAGCGATTGGGGGGCTTTTCCCAAAATAACGCACGCTGGGAATTTACTAAAATCATGGGAATTTACTCAAGTTGGCGCGAGTTTTATCTTATCTTAACGTAAGCAACTAAATCTGATATGAGTGCGGGTATTCTCCTATTACGCTTTTCAAATGTATATTTGCTGCAAAGTATTTCTAATCGTTCACAGCATTATTAGGATCAACCAGGTTTGATTTATTAGGATGTGATGTGTTATGAATGTTGAAAAAATAAATTTTGTGGTCCAGATAGAGCGCTTGGCAAACTCTTCTCAATGCACTTTACACTAATTTTTTATTTTTTATTTATTATAACTGCAAAGAGTATAAATCTTATCTTTAAATCCGATTAATTTTAATATATTGTTTGTAGATTTTTAATTAAAAATATTAAATTGTATTTATTATGTGTATGATGAATTTTTTATTACTGCTTCAAAAAGAGTTAAAAAAGGTAAATTTAATTTAAAATTCAACTCAAATCAAAAGAAAAAAAAAACAATTCTATTTAAAAATGTATTAAATAAATGTTTATAAAATATATGTCTTGAAATAAAAAATAAAAAAAAATATTCAAATAAATTATAATGAAAAATTTGTTTGTTTTTCAAGCTTTTACTTAGCTTTCGCAATCTGATTCTAGGTTCGTTTTGTTTAAAGCTAAAAGGTGATCAAATTAATAGAATAAATATTAGATACCAAGCTCTCTTTTCTGTCTTGATGACCCACTTTTTGCCTTACTCAAGTGCCAAATGACAATTCGAATTGCTGCGTCTAAGATGTCAATACTTGGATTGCAAGTGAAGACCTCTGGCCAAGGTCTCTGCCGTTTGTCGTGGGTGTTGGTTTTGCACAAATACACCCAATACCCACGCACATACAGCCAATAGTTAAGTACATACAAACACACAAACACACACTGTCAATGGTTAAGTACATATAAGCACATATAGACCGTCCAACGATATACGAATATGAAAAGTCAATTTTACTTTAAACACAAATGCCAAATGGCATGGCCATCAATCAAATGACACAATAGTCTGAATGATTGATTGAAAAGCGATAAGTGTATTAAACAATTCTTAAATATTCGATAATTCTATGAAATATATACTTTAGCTGTTGCCAAAGCCGCTTAATATATATTTAAACACGATTGAGTATCTGGGAAATGGATATGCAAGTGGATATCAGGCATGTATATTTAAAGAGCTGCAAGTATTTCATACGTGTGATACCCTGTAAAGTGTTGTACTAGATAAGAGTTTCTTATTAAAAATAGGGAATATATATTTATATAAGTTTGATAGAGTTGACAGAAATAACTTATGCGAAGTAAATGTTTTATAGGATATAATTTATATGACTTCAATTAAAATATGTAAAACTACATCATAAATATTTTTATATTTATTTTTTATAAATGGGTAACGAGAATAGTGAAAAACTTACTTTGATCAAAGTAAGTTTGAAAATGTGTTATTAAGTCTATGGCTAGGGTAAGTAACTTTATTAACTTTAAATTACCTCTAAAATATAAAAAAAAATAAAATACAATAAATAAATAAAGCAAATAAATAAAAAAAAAAAAATAAATAAATAAATAAAGGTATGTTATCCATATAAAGAGTAATATCGAAAATCACTAATGTTTATGTCAATAATATTGTAAATATAGATTGACATAAATTTTATAGCAATAGATCTTATGTACATATATAACAAATATAGCTATACAATAGCAGCAGATGCATCATATTTGTAAACGATAAAACAGTGACCGATTGTAAATAATACGCAGAGAACCAATTAGGAGATTTTTATGGGTTTTTATCGATTTCTAATTCCATATAATATTCAATCAGATCATTTCTACTATATTTGCATAATTGTAAAATCAGCTACCGCACAGCAAAGCAAGGGGTATCTATTAGTCGTATCTCTATGCAGTTTTCTCTTGCTGTTCGCTCTGTGTTGTTTCGCCACATCCGCTGCTGTTTGGCCTGATTGGTAAACATGCTGCCCAGCTGGCTGGGAAGCTGCGCACTTGAGCAGATTTCTTTTGTCGCGACTCAAGCGTCTGCGAACCGCCATATATTTCTCATGAATGAGCGCGTACAGCTCCTGCTGAAAGTATTCGTGCTGTTTGTGGATATGCCCATTGCAGTTGGCACTCATGTAGTCACGTCGTCTGTGCCCGTCTCGCCACCGGAACTCGCGCCACAGCCCCCTCAATGCCAGCCACTTTTTGTCAATAAAGTCCAGAGTATTGCGCTCGAGCGGTGATTTCTTATAGTTGGTAATCGCGTGTAAGATGAAATTTGCATTGATTTGTTGCTGCACTGCCAAATGATCCAGCATCGTTTGGTGACTGTACGACCAGGCCGTGTCTTTAAGGGGCAAGCTGTGCCTCAGCTTTAAAGCAGCCATTTTTGGCATATCTCACATATTCCTCATTGATACTCGGTTGCTCACGCCCCATTACTGAAGCATTGAATAGGCATAGATGTCTATTTATATACACAACAACGATTTGATAAAACAAAATATATTTAAGACCCTAATTCGTATGGGTATTTCACCTGATAACTATGCATCCACCTTGTTGATAACAAATTGAGTAACTAGGCAATGTTTTTAAGCTTGTATCAAGTTAAGATCTATAAATTTGATGCATTGTATTTTATATATTCTTATACCAAACAAGTTTTCGGCTACCTAACATAATTTTACACTTATTTATAATATTTTACCGAAAATCTATCTATAGGATTTATCGTTTACTTCTTCGTGTCTCTCTATCCGTTTCGACAGGCCAGTTCTCAGTATACAATTATTCACATAATACTTTATTACAATCTAAGCATAGTCGATTTTAAGGTATATTAAAATTATAAATAATAGTAAAAAATACAAAAGCAAAATAATTAAATAAATATTAATATAATGCATATAGCTAATATAAAACATTCTCTTGAAAGCTTCGTTCACGTAATTCGAACATGAATGAAGCAAATAAATTATTTAATTTAAATCTCATATGATTTGATATTATTATATTATAATTATCACTTATATAACAAGATAAACTAAACAAACAAACATTGAAAAGAATTTGCATGTGTATTTAATGGAATTAAAAACACTACGCAAAATATATTCAGTAATTATATAAATATGAGAGACATAATATACAAATAAATTATATATACATTAAATAAACTAAAAATCGATTATTCTATGGAGCGAATAATCTTTCAATAGAATTACCATTCAAGCATGAGGGTTTTCTCTATAAATATGCGCTTACCATGACTCAATCAGAAACATGTACACCTTTTAAAATCCATTCAATGATTAACTATAACTGGGCGGGGCCATAGCCCAGTGCATTGGCTGGCTTAAACATTTTAGGCCAATTGTTGAGCAGCCGTAAAACAATTGTGGAACAAATCACGCACAGCAGGCCCAACTGTTGTTTGATTCATGACGATTCGATGTGCGATGTGTGCTATCAAGAATATTGCTCGCTAAGCATGATATGCCATGGCACACACTTCCACTCACACTCACGCACTCACTCATAGACACCCACACAAGCGCACACGCACACCACATCAGCAGTTCAGCAGTTCGATGAATCTGTCGCATTAGCCTATTCAACAAAATCGTTAGCCAGTCAATGAACACAATCGTTAAGCATTACACTAGGCAACAAAATTTTATCGCCCCCCAGTTGGGCGTCGCGTCGCCTCTGTTATCGAGCGAGTCAAGTGTTGACGGCTTATCGCCAATAATTCTCACGCCCCCCTCATCAGTGCTAGACGCTTTCGCGTCAACTCCAAAAAACAATGAGCAAATCCATACGCTTGCTAGTTGAGTTGAGTTCTCACAGAGCACTTGAACTTAATCAGGATTTAATTACAAGCGTCGAGTGCTTGTTGAGCATCACTGTAATCGCATGCACAGACTTTGGGTGTGTGAGCGAGGTATTACATTTGTTTTTTCGACAATATCTGAGAGGCTGTCTATTACGAGTATTTACTGATAGATATCAGATATTGCTTAGAATTCGACTGCAAATGGAACAGTTTAGGTCTGATAGAATAAGGAGATATGGGGGAAGAAAAAATGTAACATTAATTCTTATTAGAGTATGGGGCAACTCTACTAAGAAATATTGTTCTATTTTTTTCAGTAGAGCCCGATTTAAATGTTCACTGAGCAAAATAATTTCGTGTCTCCAATACACAGAGCGAGAAGGTATTGAAAGTGGGAAATACCCACATCTGCAGCCGCCATCTCTAACCCATTCCATATTAATATATATAATATATTGTCTTCCCAGCTTAACATCGTTAGTATTTTTATATTTTTCATGATTTAAACAAAGAACTTTTAGCCTATTAAGGAGGACAAATTTTAAATGATATTATTTAAATAAAAATGGTAAAAAGTTTTCGTTTATGTTTAGGTAAAAGACCAAAATAAAAAGAAATAAAATATTTAAACATTACCTGCAAATACCTGTGCCGTGCCTTGCCTATTATTAATTGAATGCGGCCTATTCTATTAAATTCAGAATAAAGCAATTATACTGCCACAATTATTGCCAACAGTTGCATTTAATATTTGGCTTATGATAATCAACTTTAACGTATGCATTGATTTATATTATGTAGATGGACAAGTTGATTCCACAAATGTGTTGCATATTTTATAGTCTCTGTCTGTGTGTGTGTGTTGCTTGTAGCGTAAACATTTTTTCAACACCATTTACAAATGATTCAAATCAAATGGGCTGTCAATTATTATTATATAAATTCCGAGTGCTTGACGCACACATTTTCATTTTAATTTGCTATTTGGGTAAAGTCTGTTTTTGATTTGCCTATTTAATTATTGCGATAGAAATTTAAGTGTTGTATTTAGCGGGAATATTGTTAATTAAATTGAGGTAAAATCCATACAATTAGTTTTGTTTTGTTTAAATGCATCAACATCAAAGTTTATTCAACAAATAGCTAAAATAATGGTAAATGGTTGAAAATGTGTTTTATTACTGATATTTGTTGTTTCACTTGCCGATATCTTAAAACAGGTGCTACCAGCCAAAGTCTTTATCATTTACAAAATAAATTAATAAATAAAACTATAATGAACTGAGGAAAAATAATAATTATTATTAAAATATTAAAGTGTTATTAAAATATCAGAAAATTAATTTAATAAAAATTAATTTAATAAAAATAATATGAATCTAATAAAATATTTCTCAAGATTACTCTGAAATATTTTAACATCAGAAACTCCTTTAAAAGAAATTCCATTGCTCAGTTAACTGTCGAATTTATACTGGAAAATTTCCCTCAAGCCTTCACAAAGTAACTTTTAAAATATAATACATAACAATAGAAATTCGTGGGAAATTAAATCGATATTGCTCAATTAGCTGTTGAAATAGTGTTGGTAAATCCCTCGAAAGCCGCACACAGCCATATCAAGTGACCAACAAGTCGCGCTACTTAGCTTAATGTATTTCTGAAGAGTTTTCCATCATGGAAATTCACAGCATCTGCTGTTACTGTTGCTGCTTGTCATTCTTTAAAGTAAATATCATTAGCATTATGGATGCTGCGCAGCTTGAAGCTTTCAGCTATGTCACAGTTCACGCCAGCCTCAGCGCTGTCTCCTTGCACCAGCCCGACCCTATCTACCCCATCTACCCTACTCCAGCGGCCCACAACTTGTGCCCTCTGCTCTGCCGTTCGTCGTCGTTGTCGTTGCCATCATGAACAATGTTTACCTTACTTCATATGCACATTTACACACACAAACATCGAGCAGCACTCATACGCAACGTGGTACCCATACAACCTGAGGACATGTTTTCATATCGAAAACCAAAAGATAAGCAAACGTTAATGCTACGAATTGAGTATACACTATGCGAGCCAAAGAAAATTTGGCAATAGTTCGAACGTGAATGGAAAAGAAAAAGAAAAATATCCTGAAGACCTACATCAAAGAAAATTAAGTAAAATATGTTAATAAAATTTAATAGCAATTAAAATACTGAAAATGTGATCATGCGAGGAATTTTTCATTTAAAAGATAAGAAAAATGGCAATAGACAATAGCAGCCCCTATACAGAGTTTACATATACATATTTGTATCGGAATTCCGACTCAACTTTCCTGCCAGTTTCACAAATTGAATTGGAAACTAATCAAGCTCAATTAAAGGGTATTCGAGATATGAGCATATGCGGAGGAGACTAAAAGGCAACCAACGTTAACGCATTGAGTGAAAATCAACATGTGCACAAACACGCAGTTGGTTCTACTTGTAAATCTATTGCCTGCTTGTAGGCGCAAATGTTTTTCATATACCTCACATCACATAAATACGTATGCGTATGCACATACTTATATACAATGTGTGCGTGTGTCTTCGTTGTGTAAGTGTTGCAATTGAGTTTTGCAGTCCATGAAAAATGCATTGCAACTTTTTCATATTACTTAAAACGCAGACGAGACCCAGAATACAGCTGAGCAGAAGCGCATATGCAGCTTATTATTTGAATACCCTACAAAAGGAAAAAGGTTAACTATGAACTGTCATGAACGAGTTCGCAGAATGCAGTTTAAGTATTTATTCATTTTGTTAAACAATTTCATTATTCATATACTTTTGCATTAATATTACTATTGCTATCATTATTATGATTTTGCTTATATCATATAAATACCCTACAAAGAGATAAAAAAAAATATTTTCTCCTTTCATTTACATCATCCAATAACCATGATTAATGTTCACATTATCATTCATGAATATCTATAATAGGAATGCTTAGGATCTAAATTAATATTCAAAAATAAAAATTGCATTAATAATATTATTATATTATTATACATATTTATATTATTATAATATTGACCATTTTTATTGTTAATGATCGTCACCATATATTCATTAATTTATATATTAATTTATCTGTATTTGTCTTTCATTTAATGTGTTATATATAATCAGCATCATTATCATTAGCCGCATTACTTTATGATAAAATTTATATTATCATGTTTATTATTCATATTCAGTCGCGTTACATAGTTTATACTTTGGTATATTTATACCTATATGATCCATTCCAATCTCCGTTGGGGATTACTAATTATTATTAAACATCATTAATATTATTATTATTATTGTACTTTTAAGTGTGTTCATCATTATGATCAGTAGAATTTTAAATATAAATATATTTTAAATATAATTATAAATTATTTAATTAATATTTAAAGAGATTATCAGTCATATAATCAATATCATAATTATAAAAATGTTTTAAATAAATCATATTTATTCATTTATTTTATTTTATTTATTTATTTATTTATTTATTTTATTTTATTTTTTTTTTGTATAATAAACTATACTTTGATCATATTCAGTAGCGCATTATAGTTTCGTATACATATGTCTAGTTACTGGTTGCATACGATGGGGAAGCACAGTAGCGCCACCTGGTGTACGCATACGGAAACCATGGCAACTGGGCGGGATGTAAAAGTTGCTTTCGACTTAGGCACTGTTGCAAAATTTATTTTATTGAATTTTTATCAATTTGTTGGCAGCTAAATTGAAACAGCAGCGAGGCTGGCTCACCCGCACGCATACACATCGACGCCACGCCCAGCTTTTAAGGCGTACTTCTGGCTGCAATTTATGGATATATGCTGTTTACATTGCCCACGCAACCAAACTCGGCTGTCAGTTTGCAGCAACAGCAAAAATTGTTATGAAATTCTGGAGCCCCTCTCTCTCTCTCCCGTTCTCTCTCTCTCTCTTTCTGTTTGTATACTGCTTGTATGACAAGTTGTTAGACATTTGACTTTTTTGCCTAACCAAAGTCGAAACGTTCGCCCGCCTACTCGAACTCTTCTGGCCTTGGCTCATAGTTTAAGCCATTGATTGCATTGCCCGAGCATCGTTGGCTTTTGGCTTTCACTACAACAACAACAAAAGTTTTTAAGTCTTTGTAAAATGCTTTTCCATCTTTTCTATATATATGTATGTGTGTGTGTGTGGCTGTGCGTGCAGGACTGCTGACGCCATAAGCCGAATGATGTTGACTGAATGCCTGCCTAGATAGGCAGTTTTGCACATTGTAAGCTCGGGCATTAAGTATCAGTAAGTATTATCAAGTCATAGTAGAGTCCTGCTTCATGTCTTAACCTGACAATATGTTTCAGCCTAAAGCCTGCCGCCCCATCGCCCCTCCCACCCATCTCTTGCTTTTCGATTTGCCAAAGTGCATATTGAAACGGCTTATTGCTGATTTCTTTAGAATGCAGCGCAATGAAAATCGAGTTTGAGA
The DNA here is from genome assembly GCF_054131105.1 of Drosophila navojoa. Lineage (NCBI taxonomy): Eukaryota > Metazoa > Arthropoda > Insecta > Diptera > Drosophilidae > Drosophila > Drosophila navojoa. Next base: position 10,448,281 of record NC_142891.1, on the reverse strand, counting down.
TTGGGATCGGCATAGACAGGCTTTGTAATAATATTGATAGATTTTCTTTAGGCAAATGAAGCAAAACTAAGTTTTTAAAATTTTTGTTTAATGCTACTCAGTTTAAGCCATAAATTGTATTAACAAAAAACAGAAACCACAATAATTATAAAACCCTTAAGTGCAACAGAGCTATTCAGCTCCTATTTTTGATTACAAAATTTATGTTTCTGTATTACACAAAGTTTTGTTTGAAAAAGAAAACATTAAAATGCAATATTTGCATTTAATTTGCAATAGTTTGCTTCATTTACTTTAGTCTTTGAGCTCATGTACAAATTTTGAATAATATTTTCGTATAATTTTTATTACATTTTCAGCTCAGCATCAACACCTTTTACTATATTTATTCTTATCATAGCTTCAGGGTGCTAACAATTCAGCTTTATTTATGTATTAAATGTTTCGTTTTTGGTGCAGTTTTAATCAACGTTTCACCTACCCACCCACACACACATACATATATATGTATATACACACACAAATCCTTCGCTGCAGGGTTGCCTTCGCCCTCTGCGAAGCAATGAGAGAATGAAACAGTGTTACATAGTATTGCGAATAAATTAGAATTTGCTACAGCCGCTGGCAAGCAAATTAGAAACCTCTTGAAATGTGCGTGCTATAACTTGGGTCATACATACAGCAACATGCAAGCACACAAACACACACACACACACACACACACACTTAGATACAAAACGCACACACACACAGAGAGACGTTAGCAGCTTGAAGCAAAATGTGCGTGTTTACTAGTAAAGAAGACTCCTGAAATTGGAACGAGATTCTGCCCAGGCAAAAGTCGCCGAAAAAGCAACAGCCAAACCAACCAGACAAAAACAGAGAGAACAAAAAAGAAAACAAAACAATAACTGCAAAAACAATAACTAAAAACACCCAAAAGAAAACAAAATATCTTAACACCTGCAACAAAAATGCCTTTTCAACATTTCAAATACCCTTTAACTAAGAACTATGCGATGACCTTAAAATAAAAATAAAAAAATAAAAAATAAAAAAATACATATAATAAATTACATAAATTTGAATAATAAACAATTATAGCATAATTAATATTCCTAAAATGGAAAGTAATTCTTACATATTATTGCCGACATATATAATTTATTTTACTACAAATTGAAATCTATAATAAAAATATATAAATTATATAATATATAAACTATATATAATATATAAATTATATATAATATATAAATTATATAATGTAAGTAAATTATAAAAATATTTATAAATATATATATGAATATTTTATTTACTTTTTTTTTTACTTCACTTAAAATACAAAACTTATAAGCAAGTAAGAATCTAACCTACAGCTCTAAAACGGTAGAAAATAAACTTTAACCCGATTATTTACGTTCCCAATTTTCATAGAGATATTCGGCAAAGATTTTTGAACTTGTGTTGCCGGCGTGCTTATAAAATTCGAACTCCAAATAGTTATTAAATATTTTCCTTAGCACAAAATAAATTCTAATATATGACTTTATAAATAATTCTAAATAATAATATAATATGTAAATATTCCGTTCATTTTAATTTCTTGAGCATCCTCTTCACAGACCTTTCCCCTTTCATCTCTTAGAGAAGTTCTTCTTCTTTAAAATTACCCATTCATCAAATAGTTACATTTCTTTGATTCGATTCGATTCGTTACATACCCAACAGCAAATACCCATTCACTTTAGCGTAAATTGTCGGGCATGTAAATGCAGAAACTAGCCAAACACCTTTAGACTGTTTGGCTGTAGCAGAAGCCAATGCTGCAACAACGTCTGCCACAGCGGGAGGCAGGAGCGGCCACACGGCGGCAGCCATCGGCTGCGGCACCACATGCATTTCAATTAACGGCTACCGAAAGCACTTCAAGCGTAAAAACACGCACCGCTCTTATAACCAACGGCCACGCCCACTACACTGATAGGCGCCAGGTGGAAGAGTCGTGACAGCAGCTGCTCCAGCTCCCGCTGTGGCATGCCTGAAAGGAAGGCAGGGCGAGCAAGAGACTGCCTGTACTGTTACTACACCTCTGCAGTTTGCGTGTGGAGTAGATGGCGGCAGGCGGCAGGCGGTGGGCGTTGGGCAGTGGGCGGTAGGTGGTAAGCGTTGCTGGTGCTACGACTAGCTCGGACCGTGCACATACGAGTATCCACTTTGTTTATGCTGCGTGGCTGCACTTTATCAAAGCGCCGGCGAATGCTAAAAACAAACTGCGGTCGCCGTCGCCATTTTGACTTAATACACTGAGAGCAAAAGTGCACGTACGAGCTCGAAATCTTAAGCAAGCACACAATTTTACATTGGTTTAATAATTTATAAGAGTTAGAAAATATGTATCAAAAAATAACATTTTACCTACTGGAAAAATATCTTAAAATAATTTAAAAAAAAGGCCCGAATGAAATAAAATTAAGACTATTATAAAAATTAAACTGTATTATTATAAGCTATTTAAAAAAATATATCGAATTAATGTATTGGTTTTTCAAATGTGGAAAAAATATACAAAATATAAGCCAACTAATATGTTTGTTTGTAAAAAGCTTTAATTTTTCACATAGTATACATATTTTGACATAATTAATTGTAATCTATATTTATAAATTTAAATTTGTATTCCACATATTCCAGAAATAAAAAATTTTCAAAATACATTAGAATACTATTCATAAGTTTTTTCACACTTAACAAATTTCACAAAAATTGCATCTATTCTTATCAGATATACAGAAATTTAACAGTTTAATTTTCTCTATAAATACATGTCAATAAGACAGCATCATTTCCCTCTGTGTATTTGCGTCAGTACCCCTTCGCCCCTTCAACTCTATTATCAGAGCTCACCCCGCACTCTCTTATCAAGAGTCGCTGCACTTTGCGTAGGAGTTAAAAAGGTTTTCAGCTCGCACGCGCACGCACTTCCGCTTCTTGTTGTCTCTGTGTGCGCCTCAGTCCCCTCTGCACCTGTCCCAGCAAACCATATTGACAGCTTAAGGCTGTTTGGTTAGCTACGAGCAGAGAGTAAACTGCATGCTTTACTATATATACATATACATATATGTAGCTATTTATATATACATACATATACACATACATACATTTGTATGTTATTTGTTGGGGGACAATTTTGTCAGCTGCATATGCAAACAATTACCGCAAAATAAAAGGTAAACAAAATTACTTCCGAACAATTTCGCGTATAAAAACATGCGTCCAAGACCCCCAAACCCCAAACAAGCAGTTACAATAACTTTTTACACCGAAAACAAAACTTTTTGGCATCAGTATAACTTATTGCACTGCACAAAAAGGAAACTTAATTAAAATTGTTTTTGCTCGCATTAAAATTGTAAGCATGAAGCCATTTATTGAAAAAGTATTTTATACTTGGATTATGTGAAGATATTTGAATAATGGCAAAGCCATAAAATTAAAAAAGCTCAAGAATAAATGTAAAATGTTAGAAGCATACATATGTATGTATACTTACCGTACGCTGAGTTGAGTAAAGCAAGATGCCGCTATCTGTTATACTGTATTTTCATAGCCTTTGACAAAGGTGTTATACAACACATACGATACACACACACACGTTAGGAAACCAATTTTATTAAGCACTCACGTAAAACCAACCGATCAGCACAGCGGACACGATCACACTAAGGCGACGTAGAAATGGCACGCGCTTTAAATTAGATCCTCTCTACATACATACATACACAGCTTGTATGCAAGCACAGCGAAACCATCAAGCATACACAAATAGAAGCAACTGTAAATAAATTGCGCTCAGAGCATGAATAGAATCCACAAAAGGGCGAACAGAAAATAGAAGGCGTAGATCATGTAGGTGAGAGTGAAATGCCGAATTAAGAGTGCATTACTCAGGAGCACTGCTGCCAATTCAGCTTTTTTCCCGTCAAATCTGGCTTTTTCCGAAGACAAATTGCGGGAAATATTTAAGAATTGCGGGAAGCGGGAATTCTGGCTTTTTTTGAAAATGAATTAGGCTTTTTTCGATTTTTTTTAATACTTCGATTTTTTTTAATACTGAAAACATGTACTTTGTATTAAATATTGTATATATTTTTTGTATATATCGAATGCTAATTGCCTTAGCCTAATATGTATATCGTTCGGATATGTAGCACTAACACACACTTAAGCTAAGTCTTGCACAAACCTCTGCGCGCACCATGGTTAACATGGCGGTTGCCACTTGTAAGAAAAGAGCATGTAGAATCCGATATGTACAAAGGGTATGATTTTGAAAAGAAAATCAAGTCTTTAAATATCGATGCAGGCCTCGAACAAGAAATTCGTGCTCGCTGGTCTTCTTTTGTTATTGAACTTATCAAGCAGCTAAAGCAGAGGTAACCAATTTTTCAGATTCTTCTACCGACCGTTAAATAATTTTGATTTTATCTGCAGTCTCCCCGACAATTTTAAAATCTTAAAAAACATTGACGTTTTTTCCGTTGATAAAATTGTGTCAACTAAAAAAAAAGTAATTACAGAATTGTTGGAACACCTCCAAGTAGACAGAATAGCCGACATTGAGCGGCAGTACTATGATATTAATCTAGTTAAGTGGGAAAACGTTAATGACAGCTCCGAATTTTGGAATGAAGTCTCCAATTACAAGGATTCTGGCGGCAACCGCCGATTCCTTGACTTGGCAGCTGTTGCCCTGCAAATGTTTTCATTACCATGGTCCAACGCGGAGGTGGAACGCGTATTTAGCCAGCTTAACTTGGTAAAGTCCAAGTTAAGGAACTCAATGAGCCTAAGCACAATAAACAGTATTCTTAGCATAAGGTAATATTTTATTGAGAGTGAAAAGATGATACCGATATATATATTACTTTTTTATTTAATATAACACACAGATATGGTTTGCGAAGACTGGGCAAATGCTGCTATGAATACAAAGTTCCTTCAAATTATCTTCGCATGATAGGTACTAACAGGTCGTACGATTCTGAAACCGATGCTAGTCGCGAAGAATTAGATAGCATGCTAAAAATCTTGTAAATTAAAAAAAAAAAAAAAAAAAACAATCAAACTATAATAACCGCTTTTTTTTAGGCTTTTTTGTAAAAATTTTCAGCTTTTTTTTCCGTTTCTTCCATCTAAAAACAGCTTTTTATTCTGGTAAAAAGTTGGCAGCACTGCTCAGGAGAGGCAACACAATCAACAGTGCATGTGTGCGGACGTGTGTGCAAGTGAGAGCAGTATACATTTCAATGTGAGCGGAAGAAGAGTTGAGAGCTGTTCTAATAATTGAAATGAGAAGCAACAGACATACACAGAACAGCAGATCAATGGCGGTCGCCAATATGTCTTTGTATAGAGCGTGTGAGTGAGAGGCAAGAATAGTGTTGATCTCTTTGTGCACAAAGCTGTGCTCACATACATATGTAATATTTGAACTGAGCGCGGTTTTAAAAATAGCAGTGAGACGCTAAGCACATTGTGAAAGCGAGAGTGAGAGCCGAGAACATATTTTATCTCTTTGCTCATGACACTTTACGGCAGCGCAAACAGAGCGCTGTTCTAATAATAGATTGATAGGCTACACACATACACAAATTCACATGCAACAACGGATCAGTGCTGGAAGGCCTCTATTTACTACGAGTGCGAGGGAGACAAAACAACACATTTGATCCTATTGGCAGATAATATGCTGGTGAGAATTATCAGAGTTGAGTCTTTTATAAGCTAATGCAGTGTGTATGCAAATCAGTGTAGACTAAGCAGCTCAGCAGAGTGGTTATTATTAAGACCGTTTAAAGGATTTCTTAAAGTTAAAATGAATATAAATTAAACTGTGAGAATATCGATTGATTATTATTGAGCATAACAATTAGTATAACAGAAATCGTATGTATTTCAGTCATCTGCTGCATGGAATTAAACTCTGGCAGACAGACAACTCAACGCGACTCAACTTGACCGTAACGTCGAAATGGCAAAAATCCCTTTGCAAAGGGAAAATCAGGAAAAACCGCAGCCTAACTAACCAGACGCCGTTCAGCCGCTCAGCCGCTCAGCCGGTCAGCGGGCTGACAGCTAAGGTTAATGCAACTGTCAACAGCTGTTAGGGCTGTGTGTTGTGTATCTCACATGATATTTACCGGGAGGTAGCAGCAACCCTTCCACCATCCCCTGCCCGCAGTGCTGGTCCAGCCCCACTCGCTACACCCCACTTAATCCCTTTTCATCCATGTTGTCTATCGCTTGTCGCATTCAATGCCAAGGGCTATGCAGCTTTATATATACATACATTTGACTCTAGTCGAGGCCCAAACTAAAAACAATACAAACAAAAAATGTATATATTATCAGCAATGTAGTTAAAATTTTCCATTACCGATATCGCCTACATTTCAAATGAAACAAAAACGGAAAAACCGTATCCAAAATCTAATTATGGCAAAATGTTTGTCTACTTTGTGCAATGCATATTTTACCGAAAAGTTTAATTATTTCGCTGGACATACGTGGCGTATGTGCAATTCGATACTTTGTTCAGCAACCTCAATTCGATTTAATGCGTCGCCCAATTTGTTTAAACAAATGCATTTACGGCTTATTTGTGTTTTGATATAAACAACAACAAAAATCAACTAAAATGTTGTTCAACAATTCGATTTAAAATCTAAACGAAGTAGAGAAATGGAGTTTAGGTTATCAGTAAATGAATTCAAGAAGAGTTTTAGGTATTATTTTAAATATGTACTTATATGCATTACGTAAATATGTATTATATGCATTGCTATAAATAAAGGAATTAAATATGGATCGATTAGACATAGCTTTATGTGCTTTCATAAACAAATTCTTGTTTACATATTTTAACTTTTATGTTATGTAGAAAGATTAATATGTAAATAGAAACAGTTACAAGCAAATTGATAAGCATTTTCTTATCAAAATAAATTAATGTATTTCAGAATTAATGTAACTAACTTTAAAAGCTCAAGCTAAGGTAAAATAAATATGGACTGATTTATTGAGAAGCTGTGGGAATTAAACAACATTTTCCAAATATATGTAAATATTAAAATCTTAAACTGTTGCTACACGATATAAGCAAATTGCAGTTGAATAAATGCCAAATATAATAATAAATTTCATTTTTGGCCAAACACAAACAAGTGAAAGATTAAATAAAAACTTATGTTCTCTCTACACTTTGTCCGAGTGCCTTTGAGCCATCTTCGTTCGATTTACGTTCGATTCGCTGCAGCTCTGGCGCAAAATCTGAAGTCCTTGTGAAACAATTCCACGCAATTAATTTATCCACTTAACACGCAAACTTTAAGTGTAAATATTGGCCAAGCCGCCGTCTGGCCCACAGTCGCTCCGCTCCGACCCGTCTCGACATTCTCAAGAAACTATTGAATCTTATTTTCGCAATTTCTTGCACTTGGCAAAGTATGCAATTATTATGTGGACTCAAAGCGGCCAACTTTCCGTACGAAAATTCCATTTCGATCGACTTTAAAATGCAGTTGAGCAAATTTTTATTTTTGGAATTTTAGGTTGAGTTTTGGTTTTGAGGTTTCTTTAATTGCTTTAAATACAGAAAGTCAGAGCAGCAGGCGAAAGCGTATTATTTGCCAATTCAAATAAAATGTCTAAGTTGGCCGACTCGGCCAACCCTTGGGAGAACCCTTTCGTTGGCCTCCTGCACAGTCGTTGCGGTGGGGGTGAGTAAGCATAAAGGTGTGCACATTTGCTTGCATGCCACGCCCATGAAAGGAGAGGAGGAAGCAGAAGACGACGCCGACGATGAGGCAGCGGTGAATCCGCAGCATCGCGCGGCCAAAGGGGAAAACTTTAATGATCAAAGTAGCTGGCGGAAGTGAGTAAAGGAAATATGATGGCAAAAGGTAAACGGGATGGCAGGCTATAGAAATGAGCAGGTGTAAGAAAATTATAACGACAACCTGCTGCGGCAGAGCCACGGGCAGTCGCCCAACATTGGCCATGGCGATTCCCAAATAGCAAAAGAAATTGGAAATGGAAAAAATAAACTAAATAAAAAGAGAAGAAAAGAGAAAACAAACCTAACATAATATGAGCTATTGAAAGCAATGCGATTTTAGATACAGCCAGAGCCAGTTTTATTTGTAAAGGAAATGCAGGAAAGTTGAAGAAAAGCAGAAGCAAAGGGAAAACATCGTCGGGATGCATGGGAACGTGACGAAAAACTAAGCAAAAGCTCAACATAAGTTTTTGAAAGCGACAAGTGTGAAGATATCAATAAGGATGGGGTATAAATTTCGCATTTATAGAATATGATTGAATTAACTATAAGGTGGTTACGGTCGGAAGTGAAAAGAATGTATAAAAAAGTGATAAAGAGAGAGACAGAGAGAGAGAGACAGAGAGAGAGAGTTAGATTAAAAGAAAAAGAAACAAAATGTGATACGTATTCGGAGAGAAAAAGTGTGTGAGAGAGAGGAAAAAGAAAAGAGCGCTACAGAAATAGGGGCAAACAGATAATGAAGACAGAGAGAGAAAGAGAGAGAAAGAGAGAGAGAGAGAGAAAGAGAGAGAGAGAGAGAGAGACAGGGAGAGGGAGAGAGAGAGACAACACAGATGTAAAGAAAGAAAATTAAAGTATGAATGCGGAGAAGAGAGAGAGTGGAATAGAAAGAGGGAAATATACATACTTGACGAAGAGAAGGGCTTCTCCCCTCTCTACAGTAAACCAATATACTCTTTATTTTATCAGAAGAATTCAAGGCTAAGGTTTTAGAAACTTAGCAAAGCGAACAAACTGCTGATAATAACTTTAATCGACAACAATAAAGTCAAGTATGCACTTTCTTTATTATAATATATGCATATTATAATGTGAGACTGGTAAAAGCACAATGCTATATCCGGCCAAAGCGCAGTTCTGGCCTCTGTTTGATAAGGCATTGGCGAATTTGAGATTTTTAGAGTTCGTTTTGCAGCAAACGCTTCAAGCAAATTCAGTCTTACATAAATTTTGGTTGAGTAAAGTTCGACACTTAGAATGTATATAATCCAAATATTAATTCTATTTCTTTTGATATCCCTGCCGGGGATAATGGGTGAGACAACAGAGAGCTCGGTATGTTTTTGCAGTGCTGCGAGTGTGAATGGTGAACTCAATCCATATAATTCAGCAGCTCACTTCAGCAGCCTTCAAGAGCCAGGACGAGCAATGCGGCAGTTATTGCTTTGGAATTTTAAGGCCCCTGATAGAAAATGCTTCATCGATGCGACCTAGAAAAGAAAAAGCGAAAAAGTTTCGAGAAAGTGAATCACATCATAATTATTGCTTGATCCAAGAGGAGTTTATTAATCAGATTATACACTTAGTAGCTTTCAGTAATAATATTGAAAATAAGTGGATGGCTGAGCTAAAGAATAAAGACTTCCAAATATTAAATCAGACAGCCGAAATTAGTTCACTTGAGAACAGGTTAACTGAAAAGGAAAATGAAATTAAGGCAATCGAAAACAAGTTGATCGCTGATTTGAAGAACAAAGATTCGGAAATATCGAATTTGAAATCGCAAGAAAAGGAAAACTCAGCAATTATTAGGAAACTCCGAAAAAATTTGACTGATAAGGAAAATTATATCAATAATCTGTCTAGCTGCATAGGTAAGGAGACAGGCATACACGAAATAAAACTTCCTGGATCGAGTGCCTTTAACGTGTCCTGTGACACGTGTCTGGCTGGTTCGGGCTGGACAGTAATTCAGCGTCGTCAAGACGGCTCTGTGGACTTCAATCGCACAATGCGAGATTATCGCAAGGGCTTCGGCTCATTGGACGGAGAGTTCTTTATAGGTCTTGAGAAGCTGCATTTATTGACGATATCACGAAAACACGAATTGTACATTTACATGAAGAAGTTTAACGATGACGTTCGATATGCGAGATATAGTCACTTCTTCATTAAGGGAGAGGAGGATAGTTTTAAAATAAAATCATTGGGAAACTATACTGGAGACGCAGGCAATGCAATGGCGGACAATCTGTATAAGAAATTTACGACCATTGATGAAGATCACGATAATTGGTTCACTGGCAATTGCGCAGATTTCTATGCAGCTGGTTGGTGGTTTCACAACTGCGGTGACAGGTGAGTAGATTACATTTTCTATAATTGGCTGCAATCATATTATTCATTTTTTAATAAACAGCCGTCTAAATGGAAAATACCAAACAGCGGATCTTGCTGCAAAGGTTAGAGGTATTAATTGGAGAACATGGACACTGGACTCCCTGAAGTTTGTGCAAATGATGATCAGGCCAGTCGAGTAAAGAAAAGTCCAAATTAAATTTTCGTAAAACTTGTTATTCCAAATCGACATATGTACATCGCTCGAAGCCAAATATATATCAAATAATATATTGCAAAAGTTATGCACATATATACTTACTCTTATCTAATTGACATCAAAAAGCTTAAGTTAGGAGCGGATGATGCAGGAGATGGCAAATCAAAAAACGAAACTTAAGGAGAAGAACGAGGACTAAGGAAGGGGAAGAGCTAAAGTAAAATCGCTTGCAGGAAAATTACGAAAATAAGCCCACTTAGGAAACAAAAGATCAGCATGATTAGTAAGAAGAAGAAGAAGAAGAAGAAGAAGACCATCATATATAAATGTGAAATGATAGTGAATAGATGGAAATACAGTAAAAGCACCAAGTAAGTAGCACTCTGAAGTGAGCTCTATATACATATAAACATTATGCGACGGCTAAATAGGTAAATACATTTATGTTCCATCAATCGAGGAGGAGAAAATAAACTAGAATTTCTATCTTTTCTGCAAAATGTATATTGTACTGAACTAATATACTTTTTTTTTTTAAACAGACGAATTCAAATCTAAGCTTTAATATTTGAGGTTAACCTTAACTAAGTGTGTTTGATAATAATTGCTGTCGACAACAACAAAATGAAGTACATATATATACATGTAATTTATATATACATATGAGACTGATAGCAGCAAAATGCTATTTCCGGCTAAAGCTCAGCTCTGGCCTCCGCTTGATAAGGCATTGCCGAATTCGAGATTTTGAGGGCTCAACATGCCCCAAGCAAATTCAGTCTTACATAAATTTCGGTTGAGTAAAGTTTAACACTTGGAATGTATGTAATCCGAAAGTCAATTGATATTGAGTGAAGCAACAGAGAATTCGATATTTTGAAGTGCTACGAGTGTGAATGGTGAATTACAATTCATAGATGGGAATTAGTTAGACTGCGCAGGAGGAGCAGGCGAGCAAGCAGCAGGTAGTTCGGTAAGGAAAGGAGGTCCTACAGTAAAATCAATTGAAGTACAAAAAAGGCAGACATAGGAAACAATGGGAGATTAGCATGAGGAGAATGATCAAGTAGAGAGTAGAACAGGAAGAAAAACGAGAAGGACAAACAGTACAAGGAAAAGGAGTAAAAGCACCAAGTGGAGGAGATTACTGACGAGAAGAATAATAAACAAAAATTGTAAAAGAGCTGAAGTTGAAAGAGTTGAATGAGAGTTATAAGAGCGATTTGTGGAGAAAAGTTAGCAGGTGAAGCTGCCAGAAGAGTAGAGTTGGTGGGAAGCAGTGCAGCAGCAGGAGCAGGAGCAGATGAGAATGAATGCTATAAGAAGAGACCCACAGAAGTACAATCATGCTGCGTAACAGCAGTCGGAGAAGCAGTGGACAATGGAGCAATAGATGAACTAAGAAGGCATGTTATCAAATAGCTAAGCATCATTCTCATACAGTGGAGCCTCGGCTAACGAACGTCTCGTATGACTTACAATTACTTACTTTGTATGCAAAATTTCCCCGAAATATACCGCAAGCCAATAGACTCCGGCAATATTCTAAGCAATTCTCGTATGTATTGAACTAATTCTAATTCGGTTTAATGAGTAGCTGTCCCAGCTAGCCTAGCTCTAGTCAAGTAGATCAAGCACACCTCAACCACTTCTAATCACATTTGATGGACTCGGACACCTGTCCGATTAGTTTACACCGAATTAATGTGTGTGTGTGTGTGTGTGTGTGTGCATTGTGACAAAGCGCTTAAAGTGAAATTTTCGTGTTAGCCAAGCAAACGGGAAACACTGGCACAAATAAGTCAACTGGCATTTAACGAGCTGCTGCTGCAACTGCTGCTGGGACAGTGAGTAGTCGCATCGGTGCGAAGCCAACTGGGCTCAACAAACATAATCAGGAGCTAAGCAAAATGGGTCCAACTACAGCTCCAGTCAGGCCAAAAGTATGCAACAATTTATGCATGTTTACAATGGAAACGGATGGCGTGGAGGGGCGTTGTGGGCTATGGGGGTGTGTGGTTAGCAGTGCTGCCAGCTCTTTAGAGCTTCGCGCAGCCAGATCAGCGAGAAAAAGCTAAACAACAAATTGAAATATCAAGAAAATAAGTTTTTTTTTAATTTTAAATATTAATAATTCTAGTTTATGTTTCAATAATGGTTTTTATTAAAGATCTGTCAGCTTTCAATAGGACTTATAGATGTTACGAGCATTATGCTACTTTTTATTGAGCATCTTATGCAGGCTGATCTTGAGCAAACTTCAATTTTAGCTACTTTCTTTTGAATATATGCTACATTAATTTAATGATATGAAAATCTACATTAAGCTAACAAAACTAAACTAAAGCTAAAACTAAAAATAACTATTTTGACAAGAAATGAGAGTAAATTTAGTATTTAGAAATATATTATAAGCAATGTGAGAATGAAGGCATTCCTTTAAAAATAGAGAATTTCGTTTCTAGACATCTCTGATTTCTGCTTTCAACTTATTTTGAGATTTTTACACTAAAATTGCTAGAAAAATGAAACTCAATGATTCAATATAGCTATAATTCATAGTATCAGCATTTCAAAACTGTTTCTTGGCGGAAAATAGCCAAATGTGCGACACTATGTGCTGTGTGGGACAGTGCTGAGGTCCGCTGTACAAATGACCATTGGCCGGGCGCGTTGCATACTTTTGGACGGCTGGTGCTTTCGAGGTGGCTAACACAGAGCATAGACAAACATTGATCACTTACAGGCTGCCAGCAGCGGGCGGTGGGCGACTAAAGGAAGCTAAAGGGTTTTAGTGAAACTCAACGGCTGCACTGAACTGTTGCAGCAACAGCAACAACAACAGCAACAGCAGCCGCTGCCACCGCCGACGCCGCCGCATGTTAATATCAAACGTTGGCAGAGGACACACAGGATGTGCAGCTGGAGCTGCATCGTGTTGGCGTCTATTGGCCATTGGATTAAAGGCTGACCACGTCTGCCCAGGCCCATGCTGCACCGCGCTCTCTCTCTCTCTCTCTCTCTCTCTCTGTCTGGCGGCCAAACATGTGGACAACCTGGTAATGGCCGTTGTCCGGCAACGGCCATCGATAAAAACCCAAAGCTGACTAACTGCAACGCACACAGTATATGGCCCGCCATATTTCAATTCAAACATTTTGTCTTTAAGCAATTGTTGTTGATCCGGCTAACTGCTCTTTGTTGATCACAAAAGTTGATGAAAGAAATAATTAATAGCACTTCTCCCATTAAAAAAAAAAAAATAAATAAATCGGACTAATGAATTTGAATACGTTAAAATTATTTCTATTGATTATTATAAATATTTATCAATGAATTTAAAAAAACCAAAACAATATAAGAAATTTGATAATTGAAATGCAAGAAGAATTACACTTGCCAAAAATAGAATAAACCTATATAAATAGATTTATTGACTGCTTTTTAATTTTAATGTGGAATGTATGTACATATATTAGTTTTAAGAAATTCAAGATAATATATCATTACATATTTAACATGTATTTACTATTTATTTTAATTTTTATACCCTGAACCCATTGAAAATGGGAAATCAGGGTATAATGGTTTTGTTAAAATGTATGTAACAGGCAGAAGGAGGCGTGGCAGACCCCACAAAGTATATATATTCTTGATCAGGGCGACGAGCTGAGTCGATTTAGCCCTGTCCGTCTGTCGGTCTGTCCGTCCGTCCGTCCGTCCGTCCGTCCGTCCGTCCGTCCGTCTGTCCGTATGTTTGAACGCGTCGATTTCAGAAGATATAAGAGCTAGAGACTTCAACTTTTTTTTAAAATGTCCGTATATATCACGCGGATATCGAGTTTATCACTAAAAAACGATAACTCATTCCGATACTTTTTTATCGATAAAAAACCTATCGAAGATCACTTTAACAAATTAGATCTCCTACATCTTTCAAGCTAGAGTCTCCAAATTTAAAATGTATATTAAGACGCATGTCATACAATTTCGGTTTTTTGTTAAAAATTTACCCCCCACCCCCCAAATCCCACCCCCTCACCCTCATCTTTGTAAAAGTCGTATATCAAATACTAGAGACTTGTGCTTCGGTATACACATACATTTTAACATTATGATTACGTTCTGAAAGTTTCATTACGATCGTACGTCTAGAAATTAAATTATTCAACAAATAAGTTCTCCTAGTATTGCCAACACTGCAGCGCAACCCAAGCGCAATTGCCTGTATATGTGAGTGTGTGTGTGTGCGTGTATTTGTTTGCATGAGTGCGTGTGTGGGTGCTAATTATTATTGAAATATCAGTTGCTTGTAGGGTTCAGGGGATCTCGTAGTCGAGCAGTCTCGACTAGAGCTTCTACTTGTTATTATTATTATTTATATAAAAAAATTGATTATATTCGCAACCTTTAAATGCAATGCAAAAAAATATAAAATTATTATTTAATATATTAATTAATAATAAAAAATATATAACATTAAAAAAATAATAAAATATGATCACAAAAATTGTAAATAATATTGAAAAGATTACTATAATTTTAAAGATTACTATAAAAGCTAAATAATAAAATATAAACACAGAAATAATTTTTAAAATAAATAAATAAAACTTATATTAAAGGAACATATACATAACATATAATTTTATTCAATGTTTGACAATCGAGCAATTGTATCCAGATTTGCAAGTAAATCTATATTTAATTATGAAATAAAGTAGAATATATACATTATTATATAAATAATTAAATATATTACAAAATACCCAGTATACATATATGTATGGCTTTTAATAGAATAGAGAATAGAGGCAATAAAGGCCACCAAGCTCATTTCCCATATATTCATTCTCCCAAGCTCTTGCCAGTCCTTTGTAATTAAAACAATTTAGTATATGTACCTAGGCAAATAATTGAAATATTTAAATTATTTTCGCTTACAATTTACTTAAAGAAATTTGCATTTAAACTCAAACGTTTCGCATTTCCCAAACACCTCTCTTACTCTATCCCTCTCTCCCCGCTCTCTCTCTCTCTCTCCCTTTCTCACTCTCAGTGTAAGCTCGAGCACGACCTCCTCTAAGGGTAAGACAAAATGGCGCAATTAATTAAATGCATGCGCTTTATGGCCGAAAAGCTGGGGGTACCCAAAGCCAGGACAGCTCCAAGGGTCGTTGCTGAAGTGGGCGATGCGCTGAGGTGGTCGGTGGGGTGATTGGGGCTAGGTTGGTGCACACAAACGCTTAAAGCCAAAAACCACACAATCAGCTAAATAGCAATCGCTGCCTGGCGCCACGGCCGCTGTTTGAGGAAGCCGCGGAAAGCTGCTGCCACCGCCTTCAATACCCCTTCCAAATGCTGCCTGCCCACATCGACACCTGCGACACCTGTGACTGTTAATGCCAGCACAACAGCAACAACAACAACAGCAACAACAACGATGTCAACTTAATTTTGCTAGTTTAGTTGTTGAGTGGCTGCCGTGTGGCAAATTAATTGACACTCTTCTAAAATGTTTGCAACCGAAGCTGGCGCAGACTAAGTGGAAACCCGATCTGATGCAGCTTGTTTTCATATAGAAATAATAAAAATATAATTAATTTTGAATTGAAAGATCTGACATACTGCGGGAGAGGGAATTTATTTATTATGAGATTCATTTGAAAGCTGTCTTCAGGCCTTAAGAACGGAAATAATAGATGATTCCAACTAAAATTATTCTATTGGGTCTTCGATTACTTAATTATACTGATGCCTACTGAACCTTCTTCATGTTGGCTTTATATTAAGAAAATAATTTAAAGCTAAATGGCGAGTTTTATTGAGAATTTGAGCGGTTATCGATAACTTTATTACTGTTATTATTATTACTGTTATTATTATTACTATTATTATTATTACTATTATTATTATTAATATTATTATTATTACTATTATTATTATTACTATTATTATTATTACTATTATTATTATTACTATTGATCGATTATCCCTTAAGTCGACAGCTTCATTGCTGAGGTAGGAAAGTTGGACCCAAACTAAATACAATTGCTCTCTATTTCTCACACCTGGAGCTTAAATCGAGCAAGCCAAACAAATATTTCTGCGAATATCCCAGAGGCCGACAGCATCCTCATACTTGTGTACTAAAACTAAATTCAAGCTTACTAGAGGCGTGAAAGTTAAGAAAATGTTCTCTATTTCTCACACCTTAATCTCAAACTAATTGTTACACAATTAGCTGTAAAAGTTATATGGCTTGTGGCGAGCTGATATAGATTTTCATTATATTATTATATAAATAGTTTTTATTGTTAAAATTACTATTGTCATTATTACAGTTTGTATTAAGGTTTAAAATCATCATAATTATTTTGATTAGTTTCACTATTTAATAATTTTTTTTATTAATACAGTATTATAAGTCTAAATTAAGTTGTTAGTATATATTATTATAATTCAGATAAGTGCGTTTCAGCTAAAGAAAAAAAAAACTAACTTAATATATGGATGTATGACATATGACAGACAGATCATATCGTCTGCCCTATTATCTTACTCTCACAAAACATTTCTCCATTGAATTCAAAGGTCTTGGAACTGGGCCAATCACATTCGCTTTGTGACAGGCAATCAGGCGGTCAGATAAAAACTACGTCAATTTCAATACAAATATGATTTAGCCCAGCCTCAGCTCCCTCACACAGCCGGATAGATAGAGAACTATGGGAAAAGGAAGGAGGGTGGGTGAGGAAGACAGCTAGCTAGCTGGCTTATCGATACGAAATTGAATCAAATCAAATCAATTTGCAAGCTTCGCTTCGTAATGGAGAAATATGCCAAGTTTCAACGCTTGAGCGAAGAGCAAAGGGCAAAAAAAAAGTAGAAGAACAAGAAAAAACCTAGACAACTTAGTTTTAGCCATGGAGCGCAGCCCGCTCTCGCGTTGGGTCAGGCAGGTGCATTCATAAATCTCAATTTTCAGCGCCAATGACTGGCAGAAGTTGCTTTTATTTTCTTCTGTCTTTTCTATTTTCTATTTTCCATTTGGCATTTTCTTTTTTTTTTTCGCTTTTAAAGCTTTCGCGCAGCTGCAGGCGGCAGCGCAAATTGTTAAATTTTCGCATTGCAACAAAATATGTAGATGTGTTGGTGTATGTGTATGTGTGTGTGTGTGTGTGTGTGTGTTCAATCCCTTTTTGGCTAAAACGTTTGCACAGTTTTATCTTTATTTCGACCTAGTCTACTTTATTGCTGCATCTCGTACTCTAACCAGATCTTCTTGCCTTTTATTTTGTGGCAAGCGTTGCCATAAAACCCAAAGCCCAAAACCCAAAGCCCAAACCCAAACCCAAACCCAAGCCCAATCCCGAGCCCAAAAGCCGCAACACCCGACCAGACCATAAAAAATTAACAAAATAAATAAACAAAGCAACAGCAGGCAAAACGCAACAAAACAAGAAAAAATGACAGAGCAAGAGAAATATTCTAAGCGGGCAAAAAAAAAAAAAATAAAGAAGGGTAAAGCTTTCGCCCACAGAAATCGTAAAAAATGAAAAGTATCTCGCAGATACAACAACAGCTGCAGCCGGTGCTCGCTGTTCGCTGCTCGCCGCTACAGTGTCTGCCATAAATATTGCTCTATGGTTTTCGTTCATGCAACTAATCACATTTGCATTTGCCTGCAACAGCAGCCTGAGCCGGCTCCCCACCCCCCGGCCACAGGCGTCAACTCTGCAACAACAAAATTTAGATATTCTGAGCGATTAAAAAAAAAAAAAAATATGTTTGCAAAATTAATAAAGAGCTCAATGTGTAAAAAGCAAAAACTACAAATTCAAGAAATTTAGTACATAAAAAGTTCAATCAAAAGAAATATGTATCCCCAAATAACTCATATATATTACACAAATAATAAAATATTATTTAATTATGTTTGAAACTAGAAAAATATCTTTTTATTGTTTTTTTTTTTTCTTTTTTTTTTTGATTTTGTTTTTAAAACTAACTTAGGTATAGTTTTGATAAACAAAAAAAGATATACTAGTTACTAAATATACTAAAAAAAATCTAGGTATCCTGTAAGGTAACTCATATTCGACGAACCCTTGATCTTTTTGGATTTTGTTAAACTTGTCGTTATTTTACTTCACAAATTCTGCCATTTTTATTTTTATTTTTTATTTTATTTGCTATTTACGATCTACATATCCCATCACACCATTATTTTAAATGATAAAGAAAGGTCAAGCTCTTTTCACTCTAATCACACATGCAGAGCTTTTTAATCCCCGCTGCCCTCGCCATTATATCAATTAATTTGAACAGTAGCTAAGCCAACACTCGGTGCACTTATTGCCGCAGCTGCGGCATCATTAAAAAATTATCCACTCGAATTATCCGGAACGTGTAGCGAATCATGGCCCCAGGTAATCAACACCTCGCGATAGCGCCAGTGAAACCCAACCACAAACAGTAAAAATCAATCGTTGTTTCCTTTTTTACTTACTTATTTTCTTTTTTTTTTTTTTGTAATTTTTACTCTTGACTTGATTTATTTAACTTTAATGAACTGCAAGCGCAAAGGGTCAGAGCAAAGGATAAAGAGCAGAAAACCACAGGCAACTGACAGATGACAAACAGTCAGGTTAAAGTTGTGCGAGTGCGCCAGAAAGGGAAAGCGAGAGGGCGAGTGAGTGAGAGAGAGAGAGAGAGAGAGAGAGAGAGAGAGAGAGACAGAGACAGAGAGGTGGAGAGAGCAAGTTATTTTTGACTCTTGGCTAGCTTTTCGACACATGTAACATGATGACCTGTTCCGGCCAATGGCCCACGAAAGTCAACTGCAGTTTGTAGCCGAATACAAATTCGAATCCGATTTCCGTCTTCGAGCCAAGAGCTAATGTTAGCTATCCACAGCCACAACGGAACTGCAGCCAACTGCTGTTGAACTTAACCTCAAACCTAATAAATAGCTTAATTACTCTATTGTCTAGTTGTTGTGTGTGTGTGTGTGTGCCATCACCTTGACAGCAAGCACCAGCTGCACGCCGCCCAGCAGCCGACCCATAGCATCATTACACATTTAAACGATTCGCTTCCGGCTGCAGCAAACGGCACCAAGTGCAGCCCGCAAGCGCGTGTCTGTCTGCCATTGAGGTAAGAAAAAATAATCTCTCTGTGTGTGTGTGTGTTTGTGTATATGCAGTAAATAGCATATATGTGTATAAGGTTAATCGTATCCAGTTATTGGCATGAAATGCGCATCTGGTTATCTGTAAGTGCACATTAAATGTATTTGAACAGGTGAGAGTGCATTAGAATATATTCTGAAATGAAATGAATTGAGTAAATTAATAAATAATTTTGATTATAATAATACTTGAATAAGAAATAATAATAATTACTTGAAATTTAACTAGTTAATATTTAATAAATATACTAATTATTCAACTTATTTAGACTCAAGCATTCAGCTTACCTACGAAAAAATAAAAATATTCTATAACTATTTCGCAAATAAAGAAATACTTACTGTCATCAGGTTATTACGACGGTCATTTAAGGAAAACGCTATAACCGTATATGTATAAGTCTTTGCACCAGAATTTTTGTTACAATAACTGTACGGACGCTATAGAAGGAGTCGCTATAACCGGACTCCACTTTAGACTAGATTTCGATGCTAATTGGCGATATTAAGAGAGTCTGTTGAGGAATGAGTGAGAAATAGTTTACAGTTTTTTTGTAATCTGCCACGCCTCTTTCTGCCTGTTACATACATTTTCACAAAAATATCGTACTCTGATTTCTCCTTTTCAATGAGCCCCGCGTATAAATTAAAAAAAAAAAAAAGAATTTTCAATTTCAATCCAAATATCTCGATTCAAAGTACAAAATTGATCCATAAGTGAGCAGTGTCTGGCAGCAATAGTAAATTTTAAGTCCTTTGATAAGCATGACGGAAACTACTCTGGCCATAGATAAATTTTGCGCTGCCAAAGTTTAACGGTAGAAAAAACAAGAAACGCTTTTAATACCAAATATCTATGCGCATAATCCTCTATGTTTTGAGCTTGGACTAGGGCTCTCGCTAAATGCCAGACGCCGGGAAAGGTCTGACCACCATGAACAACAATAAGCAGTCAAAATAAACAACAACACAGGCAGCAGCAGAAGCAGCAGCAACATTGACAACAACAACAAGAACAACAACGATTGTAATGAGCAATGCGTCGCTCGCATCCAGCGATAATTATGTATGAAGCAATTATTTCGCAGGTCCAGCAACAAAATATCAACAAAAGCAAAAGCAACAAACACACACACACACACAGAACAGACCAGTGTTGCCAGCCTTTTAGTTCAGCAATAAGTTGTTATGTAGATAGCAGTAAAAAAGGCTAAAATGTGGGAGACAAATAAACCTAGAATAGCAGGCTATATAAAAAATGGAAGAAAGTATATGAAAAGTAGAGAAATATATTTAACAAATTATTTGAAGTGAACATTTTTCAGCTCATCATAATAATCAAATAACGAAATCAAATAATAATTTAGAGTATTTAAGTATTTTCACAAAGTATTGCTTCTGAGTATTACACCAAGGTATATCCTCTAAGCATGTCCTCTAAATATTTCCCCTAAGTATTTCTGCCGAGCATTTATTATTATTGCTATACCAAGTATTTCTTCAGCAGATTTTCTCTAGGTATTTCCTCTAAATAATTCCTTAAAATATTTCCTAGAAGAGGTGTCCTCTAAGTCTTCACTTTACACTTCACTTCACTTTACTAGCGCGACTGAAGAAATGCTGCAGCTGCTGCACCTTATATAGGGCGACTTGCATTCCAACAATAATTCGTGCTCAAATGTTGAGCCCGGTGCCAGTTAGGGTCGTCGTAGTAGAACTTTAAGTGACCAATGGAAACACTCTCTGCTTCTTCTAGCATTCTATATTGGTTTTACCTAAATACAAATACCAAATGAATACTTCTGCATATAGACAACTTAAATTATTTACGATAGTTCCTTTTCATCTTCTTAAGCAAATAGATCGAGAGCTAGACTCTGCGATAGACAAGGAGACAGATATACAGACACGGCCATTGCATCTAGTGCTCATATTTAATGGATCTATTATCAATGACCTAGGCCAGTTTCAAAAAAGCTAAAACTAGCCTGAATTAGGCCAAACTGGCAACACTGCAGAGGACCAACACACACATAGATAGACTGCTGGCAATAAGTGCTGTTGCGGGCTTTTCTACGTGCGATCCACACAAATTGAAAGGCTGACAACAACAACAAACGAGTTAAATGCCTGACTGACGTCTATAATTATAAAATGGTTAAAAACCAAAAAAAAAAATTGGGTATAAAGAAAACAGTAGCAACAGCCCATTCGCGTCAAATTCAAGCACGTGCCGTCAAATAATACAAGAGCCAAATAAGTGAACGACTAGCAAATACCTCGCAGGCAAACTGTGTAAGCCTGCAAAAGTTAAAAGTGAGAAAAAACTT
Organism: Drosophila navojoa; assembly: GCF_054131105.1. Lineage (NCBI taxonomy): Eukaryota > Metazoa > Arthropoda > Insecta > Diptera > Drosophilidae > Drosophila > Drosophila navojoa. The sequence continues at coordinate 10,426,358 of NC_142891.1, read as the reverse complement.
TTTGATATTTATCGATTATAATTTAAATGGATATCGATATCAATATTCTATCAGTGGTGCATTTATAATTATCAAGATCTTACTCAAAAACAAAATGTTTAAACTACATCGGTATTTAACCAATATACCCTGTTTTAAAGAGCTTCTTTCAGTAAAGGATATAACAATGCTGGGCGAGAGAAAAAATTAAGTGGAAAATGTGTATAATTAAGTCGCCAACCCGAAAGTAGGCAATACAAAATAACCCAAAAATACTCACAGTTCAGCAGAGCGAGAGCGCGCGTGTTATAGAGTGAGGGAGCGAGAGAGTGAGAGAAAAAATAGAGAGAGAGAGAGAATATGAACGCCAACGAAGGCGACAAAGTGCTGGGGAGTACGCAGTGCACAGAGACTGCTTTAATTGCATCTGTATTTGTATTCACATGTAATGCGAATATTTTATTTAAAATCGGATTTTTGTATGGGTCACCGTACAGTATTTTTTCAAACCGAAAAACTCTGTGAGCCCTCAGTTAAATAATATGCACCTGCAGATATTTACAAATATTCATTTTTTTGCGGATTTTTAAGCTTTTGTGAGATTTATATATATATCATTAATTTAATTTCATTTATTTGCAAAGTGCTTTCTGAGCTGGGTTTCATAGCTATGCAGGCCTATTAATATTGTCTCTATTGATTTAAGTACTTATACCATATTTTTCTTCATATATTTTTTATAAAATGAATTGCAATTAAAATTTTATCTAATCAACCCACTTAAATGTAGGAAATTAAATAATTTACATGGTTTAACTATATTTTTTAGTAAAATTAATAATTGCAATATTTTATGGCACAAATTAAAATCAATAATTTAACTTGAGACTCTTGATAACCACTTAATACATTTAAGGGCCTTTTATGAATTGTTTAACTCTAGCCACTTATTATTTACATTAATCCCTGATTTACTTTGTACGCCTCATTCTAGATGTTTTTTTTTTTTTGTGGTTTACGCCACTTTAGTTTATTGAAAGAACTCTCTACCCCTGAGCAACGGTCATGAGCAACAGACCATCTACTGTTATATATGTATTACTACCTGAGATTCATTCAATAATAATTTCTCAATGTCTTATTGTAGCTCTCTTTATGGCTTCTCTTAAGAAAAACCAATTCGAATGGTATGCTTTGGCATTTTTATGGTCCAACACGTCCCAAATGCCATTGAGCCATGGCAATTGTCGGCTCGTTCGATTCGCATGTAAATCCTTACGAATTAATACAACAATTTAAATGCCAATTCATATTTTTGCTGCTGTACATGATGAATGCACTATAATAAATATATGTATAACCATATATGTATGTATGTATAGATATCAACATATGTTAATTGCGAAATGTAAATTTCATTTTAACGCACTTGACATATTTTTAACTTATGCTACCAAATTTATCTGCTTCGTGTTCACACCTTCCACTCGTATTTTTCTCAGCTTTTACATAATTACAAATTGATTTTGGTTTATGTGAAAGGAAGTTCCTCTTTTTTGCATACCCTGTAAATGAGTAAGGAAAAAAAATTAACAGGAAAAGCGATGTAGCTGCTTGATAGTCTTTAAGAGTTGAAATGAATCGTTTGACTGTATGGATTATTTATGAATATGAATGTAAGAAGTTTTGGGTAATTGATACACATGTACATATACATATATTAAAGTTGATTACTCTTAAATAAATTAACCAATACATTTGTATATGTAGATGCAAATAAAGGAGCATAATTACTTGAATATTTTTAATTATATATTTTAATTTTATTAAAGAAATAAATCTAAAATGCCAACAGGGTATTTTCTAGTTTGGCCAGCTCATTTTTGTTTGTTGGCTTTTTTTTGGGCATTCTTAGGCTCATTAAGTACTTTAGGCAGCTGTGATTAACACAAGCTGTTGCATACCCTAAAGCAGACGGGTGCAGGAGAAAAAGGTAAAAGCACAAGAAAAAATGACTGTGTAAACTGGTTGAAGGGCGTTTTTTTCTTACGTAAGCATCCCAAAATTAAAAAATCATTCCAAGAACAGTTGAAAGCGTGCAAAATTACGTAGTCAAGGTATTATTAAAATAGCGAGACTTCAAGATAGAGAAAGAGAGAAAGAGAGAGAAAAGAAATTAATTATATAAAAGGAAAACTCATTCTACTTTACTTTACAGTTATTAAGTCTTATTCATTGTATAATTTCTTGAGTCCTTTAATCCTTGCTCCCGCTCTCAATAACCAATAATATATCGCTTGCTTCACTTTGAAGTTTTTCAATTAAGCCAAACACCTTTGCTCCATCACCTCTAATTACTTTTCATTGCATTGGTATTCAGTTACATGTGCATTTAAAGCAGCATTTGCGCTTTTGTTGCCACGAATGCAATGCAAACAGCATTACCAATTGTAATGGACTGCTTAAGTCCGTAATAACTACAATCATGTCGAATCCCCCAGTACTCTACCACATTGCTCTCATCTTATTTGCAATGCAATAACTTTTACTCAACAAATAATTGGATTGTCTAGCGGTCATACTCTATCAAAGAGGTATACATATATTCATATTTGTTTGGGTTTGATTTAGTGGAATTATATTACGGGTTTTGAAAAGTTAGCTTATTGCTAGTTTATGTTAATGTTATGTTATGCTAATGTTACTTCAGATGACAAGCTATATACAACAAATATTCAATTATAATTATATTCGTTTGTTAACTATACTAATTAATATGGATATCTACAACAATCGTTAAACAAAACTTTTCTAGTTCTCTTTAAACTCTCCTCCACCACCGCATGTCCAGTATTAGGGTATTTAAGCTTCCACAAGTCGTCGTAGCTTCTCAATTTCTTTTTTTTCCGCTTGCTTTCTTTGTCGTAATTGTCCAAGTTACGCACATTAATGTCAGGGCGCTACATATATATCTATATACACACACACACACACACACAGTATTGTTTATGTGTGGCACTGTACGTATTGTATGCGTCGCCTATGGATGGCGCTTTGTTGCAAGAGCCGCGGGCGACACGCGGGGGTCACAGTCAAGTGGCTGTCTGTCTCCACTCAAGTGTCAGGGTTGTCCTCGTCACGAGGCTTGGCAGCCGGCCAAGTGACGTAAAGCTAGTTGAAGGACATTCCCTTTATATACATATACATATATGTATAAATGTGTGTGTGTGTGTGCCATTTTCACTTCCACTTGCCTGTTCCGCATTGTTACACACGTACATAAATATATATATATGTGTATATGTATATGTATATATGTACATATATTACTTGTTTGCTAGCGTTCCCTGATTCCTGCATTCGAGTCGTAAATCTTCCTAGGACATATTCAGCTACGAACATCATCCTGGTCAGCTGCTGTTTAACCATTCTCATGTGTTTCTAATTTTACTTCCTCCCCCTTCAGCGATTAACATTATAAATGCTTATCATGTGATACTATTCGTGAATATTATGAGTGGGAGATAAAACAACTTAAATGAATAATTAATATAATTAATAATTAATATGTATGTATTATAGTACATAGTATAATTTTATATACTTTTACTTATTCATTACTTATACAGATTGATAGAAGGGGTATTTAATTGTCGTGGTCTCTTTAATAAAGTTGATATTTATTATAAGACAAATATACTGCTAGATGAGCTTAAGCACTGTTGATATATGAACTGGAAACTGGAAACCGAAAGATGCTCTTCGCCTTTACAATTTCCTCTTACTTCGGCTCCAGATAAAAGGGACGTTCCCGTCTGGCTTTCCTGGGCTTATGTTACAGCTGTTAGTCAAAGTTTGAAGTGTAAATGCTTTAATTTTCAAAGTGTTTCGCCGTCCGAAAGTTATATCAGCATTTATTCCATTTAAATTGAAGCAAAACATCGAAGATCTGAATCTCTGTATCAACAAAGGGCAATCAAAGTAAACTTTGACACTCACGTCAACGATTTTGAGCTGCTTACTAAAGCCGAGACAAATATACCTCATTCCGTTTTTAAGACTTGTCCAGTTAACAACTTTCGGCTTTTTTTGTAAAAATTTTTGTAATTTTTCGGTATTGTAAGTTTTTAATTTTAGAAAAAATATTATATAGTAAAATCCTGATTTACTAGAGTTTCTATTAAATTACAGGTTGTGGTCATTTGTTTTTGTACTCTAGAAATATTCAAGGACTCTATTGGCTTACACAAGTTTGATATTCAAACTAAATAGTTAAATCTAAAGAAAACCAATTGACCGTCGTTACACATTCTCATATCTCATTTCTACCAAGTTCTTCATAAACGTAAGTATTCCTAGTAAATGTATTCTGTTGGATTTTGGATATTTCACTGATCTGTTCTAAAGTCTCTTTCAAAATGTGTTGCGGACCTTGTGGTGGATGCTGTGGACCCTGCTACTCCTGCTGCGGACCATGCTACTCCTGCTGCGGACCCTGCTATTCCTGCTGTAGCCCATGCTACTCGTGCTGTGGCCCCTGTGGCGGCTGCTGTGGTGGATGTGGGCCCTGTTGCTAAAAAGAACCGAAGAAACTAAACTAACCAAAAAAAAAAAAAAAAAAAACATGAAAGGAACAACAAACCCTGTCTATTTTTGTTTTACTCTCTTAAATAAAGGATAAGTCTAAAAACATATTTTTCTTGGTTGGGTAAAGGTGTTGGATTGATTATTAGAGCAAGGATATAATGGGTTAGCTGCCTGCGAATTCCATTTTAATATTTTAATAGGAGAAAGGGAAACGGGCTTGTTGACGCTTGAGCTTTTCTGTACGGCGTAACGCACTACGTAATACCCGATCAATAATATTGAACTAGCGTATTAATCACAATATTTTTGTGGTCATAGACACTTCAGTGGTCATAGAAAGACAGGAGGACAAATTAGAGAAAGAACAAGACCAGATAATATATTCGCTCTGATGCAGGTTTTTCCCATTTATTCCATCAATGGTTAAGGTACATTTAAAACTGCGCTATGAAGTTAGGAACGAAAGCTGCAATAAAGAAAACAACTAAAATGGCTCTAGTCGGGACTGCTCGAGTTAGAGATACCCTGAACCCTCTAAGCTGACTTTTACATACTATTAACAAAACCATTCAGCGTATAAAAAATACTCTTCATATTCATATAACCCAAAGTAGGCTCTGTGTTTCATAATTTATAACACTCAAAGTAGGCTCTGTGTAGTAAATGTCAACGATCTTGGCCTGGTTATCAGAGCCCTAACGAATAACACTCATTCCGTTTTTACGGCTCGTCCTGTTCACAACTTTTGATTTTATTTGTGTGAATATATGTAAAAATTTGGGTATTGTAAGTGTAACCGCAAAAAAATATATGGATCGACTAATTTAATTTCTGATAAAATCACAGGTTGGAATATTTCTCGTAAACAAAAAAATAAAACCAGATAAAAAGTCGGCTAAAACTTGGAATCAGAACCAGATAGTGAATATTCCTATCTCAATATCCTAACTCTTGTTTCTGTCAAATTTCGCTCAATCGTAAGTATTCCACATTTAAATGCAATTTTGGCATTGGATATTTGATAGATCTGTCCTGCAGTTACTGTCAAGATGTGTTGCGGACCTTGTGGTGGTTGCTGCGGACCCTGCTACTCCTGCTGCGGACCATGCTACTCCTGCTGCGGACCCTGCTATTCCTGCTGTGGTCCATGCTACTCCTGCGGACCCTGTGGCGGCTGCTGTGGTGGATGTGGGCCCTGCTGCTAGGAGGAAACCAAAACAGTTTGAAATTACGAGAATATCCCTACTACACTAACCCATAGTAAATTTTTGTTATCATACACATAAAATAAAACGGGTCAATTTCAATTTGTCAGTCTTTGGTGTGGGAAATGTGGGAATTTAATATGGATTGCTTCTCGATGCTGTACACATATTAAAAATAGATGTCTTTATTAAATTGTTCATGGCTAAATGGGTCCTTGATTTAAATAAATGCCAAAGATTGGAAGTTATACGCTGAATCCATGGAATATGATAATTTACGTTGTTTTTGTGAAAATATATGTAACAGGCAGATGGAGGCTTGGTAGCCCTTAGCGAGACTTGATCCTTACATTTGTCCTTCCAATCGTCCGTTCGTCCGCCGGTCTGTGCGTATAAGCTAGAGACCTGATATTTTATTAATGGGTCTCTGCATGGAACTCGCTCTTATATGTTTCAAGAAATCGATAACTCGTTTTAATGCTCAATATATTTGGCCAGTAGTGTATTTGGGGGAACATCTCCAACAAAGAATTTAAATGAAACTTCGACTTCTGCGAAATTCAATCCAAGTAGTCTCTGACATTGACATTTCACCAACTTTTGCCTGGTATTAACTCTCAACAAAATTAAACCTCATTCAGTTTTTGAGGCTTGTTCATTAAACAACTCAAAAATTTTTGTGTGAATACTTGTAAATATTTTGGGAATGTAAGTTTCTATGAAAATATAAAAAAAAAGTCTAATTCGATCAAGTATAACTTTTTCTTCTCAAATTTCAGGTTGAGCCCTTTTTTGTAAAAAAAAATTAGCATTACGTCGACCGTTGTGAATTCTGGAGACTTGATATCCGACTATACAGTTTTCTGGGAGACACTAAGCGGTCGTAACTGCAAGACATCGTAGTAGCTGTTTCTGTGAAGAAGCTTAAGTAGAAGTAAGTGCTTATCGCTTGCCTCCGGCTGTGGATCAGAGTTTTTGCACTCAAATTTATCGGCTTTACCCCACAGCCCCCATCAACATGTGCTGCGGACCTTGCGGAGGCTGCTGTGGACCCTGCGGTCCCTGCTGTGGGCCCTGCGGTGGCTGCTGTGGTCCCTGCGGACCCTGCTGTGGGCCCTGCGGCGGCTGCTGTGGGCCATGCTACTCTTGCTGTGGCCCCTGTGGCGGCTGCTGTGGTGGCTGTGGTCCCTGCTGCTAAAGGAGAGCCATCTTCAGAACGAAATCAAGAAACTATATTGCATTTAATACTAGAAAGTAGCAGCAGGCCTAAATGTAAATTTATGTACTACATAAATGTGAATTAAATGGATCAAGTCTGAAAATTGAAGAAAATATTGTGTTTTCTATAAATTTATTAATCATATTTGAAAGAAAAGTTCAGATTGCAAGAAAAATAAACCTTTTTTGAAACCTTAATCGCTTAATTATTTGCTATTTTTATGAAGAGGCTTTCTGCAGTATATGCTACAAAGAGGAAGAGGCCACGATATATGCCTACAGATCATGCTCCCTTTGCATAAAAAAAATTAGCAACAAAAACTAAATATTATATACATTATCGCTGAAATTGACATAAATGGAAGTTAAAAGGAAAGTTAAGCTAGACTGTTTGGTTTGGTATTTTGCATCGATTTGTATCGATATTGAATATACAATCTATAAGTATATAACCATGCCTAGTAGCCTTAGATATTTGTATGTAAACGAGACTCAGGTAGCCTTATAACCAATCACATTCTCATTTCAAGCCTCGTCCAGTGAACATCTCTAATTTGTCGGGAATGTAAGCATACAAAATAATATGAAATTTTATTTTGAATATTACAATTTCTTCTTTTTTTTTTTTTTTTAGCGACTGCTGAGTAGATCAGCAATCGATAAGCCATCTTCCCCCTTCGAGTGCCTCTTTCCGTGAAGTAGTTAATTTGACTATATAGTCAATCAGGATGTGCTGCTCTTCTTGCTACTCGTGCAGCTATTCCTGCACCTCCCCCTGCAATGGCTGCTGCAGTGGCTGCTGCGGCTGTAACGGCTGCTGTGGCGGAGGTTGTTGCTCCGCTGCGGCCTGCTGCTATCCCAGCTGCTGTGGCGGTTCCTGTGGACCCTGCTGCTAGGACGAACGGAACTATCTTCAGAAGGAAATCTTGGTACATCATATAACGTAGAAGATTAGAGATTGTGAAATCGACAAACCTTCAACTTATGTATATCCCATTTCGGAGAACAAATGTTTTAATAAATTGTATTTTGTTGTTTTAGAAAACGATCGAACTATTATTGACTAAAGCTCACTCTAATTGTATGTGCTATAGACTACATATACTTATTATATATTTTGATTAAACCATCGTAGCCAAATAAAATGCTTAACATATAATAAAATACCATCAAATATCTGGGGATATGTTGAAAGCTTGTGTTTACTTCAAGATATGCTTGACTCTGATTTCGTAAAATAGTCGGTTGAAGCGAATTTCATCGTTTTTTTTATATATCGATATTTATCGAATAGACATACTACTAAATATATACATATATGCCTTGACCACAGGCAAAGTAACCTTAGAAATTTGTATTTCTAAAAGGCTCAGTCACCTTCCCATCCAAGCCCATTCCCATTTTAATTTTGCCCACTGAACATCTCTAATTTTCGGGAATGTAAGCATACAAAATTAAGTAAAATGTTATATAAAATACTTATTTTTAATACATTTTTTTAGCGACTGCTTGGATACCAGCGATCGATAGGCCATCTTCCCCCCATCCACTGCCTTTTCCGTGATTTGGTTTAGCTACGACTGATTTGACTATACAGTCTACTATATCCCGATACCAGAATGTGCTGCTCTCCTTGCTATTCGTGTAACTATTCCTGCACCTCCCCCTGCAATGGCTGCTGCAGTGGCTGCTGCGGCTGCAACGGCTGCTGTGGCGGAGGTTGTTGCTCCGCTGCGGCCTGCTGCTATCCCAGCTGCTGTGGCGGTTCCTGTGGACCCTGCTGCTAGGACGGAACTATCTTCAGAAGGAAATCTAGGTAGTACTACATAAGATTAGAGAGTTCATGGAAGCGATAAATTAATGTATTTCGAATTTTTATTGAAATAACAATGTGATAATAAATCGTAATGTTTTTGAGTACTGCAAAATCTCCGACTATTTGTTTACTTGCCATGGATTACCAACAACTGGATATGACGTATTTCTTTGTAAATAGCAATAATGATAAACCGAATATCGTAGTTCCCGATATGGCCAGGTCATAGTTCTAATTTGATCTCTAGTTCTAGCCTTAATGGAACGGGAAGTCGACAACTGTACAAAACCAATATACTCTGCCACTTTGTGAATGAATATTACAAACAGATCTAAAGCTCAACTTCTCAAATCAAACACTCCATAAGCTAGGCAATGCGAACGCAGTTTTGATGGCAACCACAAAAGCCTACAACAAAGTCAAGGGCATAGACGTACATATGTATAATTTTGGGTCTGATAACAGCTGAATGCTATATTATATCCGGGCTAAGCCCAACTTGATAAGGCATTGCCGAGCTTGAGATTTTTTGGGTGAGATTTTATGTACCAAACGCCCAGAGCAAAGTCAGTCTTCAACTAATTTCGATTGCGTCTGGTTTCTTGGAATTAACTCTTAATTTTTCAAATGTTCATGTTTCGACAGCTAATGCTAATCCTGCTGATATTCCTGCCAGGGATAATGAGTGAGACAACAGAGATCTCGGTATGTTTCTGAGATGTCAAGAATGTACTTTGCATGTGAAATATAATTGTAAATTTAATTCACACATTTCAGCAGTCTCTTGCCTCTAAGCGATTGGACGAGCAATGCAGCAGCTATTGCAGTGGGATCGTAAAGCCCTCGTCACAAAAAACACCGTCAGTGCAATCGAAAAAACAAAAATTGTTGGAATTGAATAATAAGATATTGAGCCTCAATGCGACTATCAATTTGCAAGAGAGTGAATTACAATTATTAAGATCACATGAAAAATATTGCTTGACCAAAGATGAGTTACTGGCCTCACATAGGGCTCTTGTTGAACAGATTAAAGATGCCCTGACTCTCAATAATAGCACTGACTATAAATGCAATACAGACATTAGCAATATAAATTCACAACAGTCGAGTGCAAGGTCTCAAGAGGTAGCAAGACCAGATACAATTCCGGAACTGGAGGAAATACTAAATGAGATGGAAAAAGAAATAAAGATAAAGAAAGACATCGGCAAAAAATTAAAGGCGAAAGTGAAAAGTCAAGATAAGCAAATATCGAAGATAAAATCTCAATTATATGAATTAGCTCAAAAGGATATAAATAAATGTAGCTGCATAGGTAAGGAGACAGGTATTCACAACATCGAAATCCTTGTACCGAATGCCATTAATGTTTCTTGTGACTCGAGTATGGCTGGTTCTGGCTGGATGGTAATACAGCGCCGACTAAATGGGTCTGTAGACTTCGCGCGACAGTTGGAAGAGTATCGTTCAGGCTTTGGCAAATTGGACGGAGAGTTCTTTATAGGGCTTGACACGCTGCACATATTGACTAAGTCACGCAACTACGAATTGTACATTTATCTGAGTGAGTTTAACGGTCAAGTAACATATGCGCGATATAGTCACTTCGTCATTGGCGGAGTGGAGGAAAACTTCAAATTAAAATCATTGGGATCCTATTCTGGATACGCAGGCGATGCATTGAGTCCAAGTCTCAATATGGAGTTGAAATCATATGATGGGACTTATTGGTGGTTTAGCAAAAATATTGACAGGTGATTAAATTTTTTTTATACCCTGAACCCATTTAAAATGGGAAATCAAGGTATAATGTTTTTTTTTTTTTTTAAGTATGTAACAGGCATGAGGCGTGGCAGACCCCACAAAGTATATTTATATATTCTCAGGGCGACCAGCTGAGTCGATTTGGCCCTGTCCGTCTATCTGTCCGCGTCGATCTCAGAGGTTATGAGAGCTAGAGACATGAACCTATTTTAGAATGCCCGTATATATAGCGCGACACTTATCTCAAAAAATCGATAATTCATCCCGATATTTTTATCAATAACCTTATTGAAAATCAGTAATATAATTATATCTACTACATCACCAAATTTTAAATGTATATTCAGATGTATTTTACACAATTTCTATTTTTGATGTATTTCACCCCCCACCCCTATGTTCACCTATATTCACATATCCGTGCGAGTGTATGTTTGTATCTCCGTGAGTGTGTGTATTTCTTGTGTAAGCAGGAATTATTAAAATATCATTTGACCGAAGGGTTCAGGAGTTCTCGTAGTCGAGCAGTCTCCACTAGAGCTTTCTTACTTGTTTTATTTATAATTACACAATGCTAATCAATTATTTTGAATTCATAGCAACCTAAATGGAAAGTACATAGCAGACTCTGATGAATTAGAAGATGGCGGTATCACTTGGAATACATATTCACAAAATTCTCTTGAACTTGTGCAAATGATGATCAGACCAGCATAGTGGAACTACTCAAAAATATAATCTCTTTTAATATATACTTCTATAAATAAATCACTTTACATCTAACTTCGACAACAAATTATTTAAATACATGTATCGCATAAGTATATATGGAATATCTCAGAGGTATGACCGGGAACGCGTCAATTTCAGAACCTAGAAGAGCGAGATACTTGAAATTTTTTAGTACTCTATATCGCACCCCAAAATCACCAAATTTTTATACTCATTGACGAATATGAGATGAGCATATTGGCTTTGTGCAATGTCCGGTGCTATTGAAGCTTGAGATATAGAACATTTACTCCAATTATTTTGTCTTTTGTTTTATATAATTTTGCTTCTAATTTTACAAAGCATCAGACAGCTGAGTACTCTCAAGCTGGCGAGCAAACACCCCACATATTTTGAATCAGCATCCAAATGAGGAAATTTCCAATAGCAGCAACCACAGTAGGCCCTAAAAGTAGAGCCCCCAGCCAGCAGTTCCAATATTGCTCATTCAATTTTTCGGACTAGTCCAGTAAACAACTAAGTCTATTTGTTTGTACCTATTTGTAAAATTTTAGAAAATCGTAAGTGAAACAAAATTTAACCCGGAATATTCCCTAGAATTCCCCCTTCTTCATAATTTCTCTCAATCACAGGTTATAAAAGTCCGTTCCGTAACTGCAAATATATATTACGACTGCAAAGGTTTTCGAAAGTTTTGAGTCGGAACTGAAGTCTTTTGAAGGCCGAACAGCAGTTGTAAGTTGCCAACTAGTGCCTATTTCTGTGAGGAGGTTCTACTAAACGTAAGTACTTGGGCGGTACTTGAATCTAGAGAACCATAACATCCTGAACGCTTTCCAGATATCAAAATGTGTTGCGGACCTTGCGGAGGCTGCTGTGGACCCTGCGGTCCTTGCTGCGGACCTTGCGGTGGCTGCTGCGGTCCCTGTGGACCTTGCTGTGGTCCCTGCGGACCCTGTGGCGGCTGCTGTGGTGGCTGCGGCCCGTGCTGCTAAAAACGAACCATCTTCAGAACGAAATCTAGGTGAAACATCAATGTGTGTATAAATAAATAGCTAAATTCAATTGTACTTTGACTAATGTGGGTAGGTGTGGGGCAAATGCACACTTTGGAAATTAAGCAATCAATAGTAAAGCCCGCAGACGCCGCTCATGCGTATACCCTAAATCCATTGAAAATGGGAAATCAGAGTATAATGGTTTTGTTAAAATGTATGTAACAGGCAGGAAGCGTGGCAGACCCCACAGAGTATATATATTGATAAGGTCCGCCTGTTGCTGTGCCGTAGACTGACTGACTACATTTTATTTATTTACATCTATACTACTGTATAATATAGTAAAATTTGCTGACGCCTACTGTGTGTAGATCTCGAATGTGAGTGTTACATATTAAATGTGATATATGGTTAATTATGTGTAGTGAATGTTAGATATTTTTAATGGAATGCCATTTTGCCTGGAGCCAACGTCTCAAATGAAACCAGTGCTTTGACTGGGGCCAGCATAACCTTGAATTGTGATAAGAGTAGATTTAAGTTAACTGCATTATTGGAAGGGCCAGTATCTTGCCTGGAGCCATCGTCCCGCCTAAACCTTGAATTGTGATTAGAGTTGAAGTTCAGATTTAAGTTAACTGTATTATCGATAGAAACCTTATCGAAAATCAGCTATAAAATTATATCTCCTACATCTTTCAAGTTAGTCTCCGAATTTTAAATATAAATTAAGATGCATTTTATACAATATCGGGCTTTGTTAAAATTTATCCCTATTTCTACTTCCATACATTCGAATATTATCATTACGTTCTATTAGGTCTAGAAATTAAATTATTCAGCAAATAAATTCTCTTAATATTACCAGCACTGCAGAGCAGCCCAAGCGCTGTCGACAAAATAAATAATCAAGTAAACATTTTTGTTGAATTCATTCCCTTCCTGCACTGATTTAGCGAGAAAGAAGCTATATAAGCAACAGTGGCCAGAAATATTTCTTAGTCAAGAAATCTCCGACTATTTGTTTACTTTTCATGGACTACCAACTCGATATGACGTATGTACAAAACCAATATACTCTGCCACTTTGTGAATGAATATTACAAACAGATCTAAAGCTCAACTTCTCAAATCAAACACTCCATAAGCTAGGCAATGCGAACGCAGTTTTGATGGCAACCACAAAAGCCTACAACAAAGTCAAGGGCATAGACGTACATATGTATAATTTTGGGTCTGATAACAGCTGAATGCTATATTATATCCGGGCTAAGCCCAACTTGATAAGGCATTGCCGAGCTTGAGATTTTTTGGGTGAGATTTTATGTACCAAACGCCCAGAGCAAAGTCAGTCTTCAACTAATTTCGATTGCGTGTGGTTTATTGGAATTAACTCTTAATATTTCAAATGTATATGTTTCGACAGCTAATGCTCATCCTGATGATATTCCTGCCAGGGATAATGAGTGAGACAACAGAGATCTCGGTATGTTTCTGAGATGTCAAGAATGTACTTTGCATGTGAAATATAATTGTAAATTTAATTCACACATTTCAGCAGTCTCTTGCCTCTAAGCGATTGGACGAGCAATGCAGCAGCTATTGCAGTGGGATCGTAAAGCCCTCGTCACAAAAAACACCGTCAGTGCAATCGAAAAAACAAAAATTGTTGGAATTGAATAATAAGATATTGAGCCTCAATGCGACTATCAATTTGCAAGAGAGTGAATTACAATTATTAAGATCACATGAAAAATATTGCTTGACCAAAGATGAGTTACTGGCCTCACATAGGGCTCTTGTTGAACAGATTAAAGATGCCCTGACTCTCAATAATAGCACTGACTATAAATGCAATACAGACATTAGCAATAAAAATTCACAACAGTCGAGTGCAAGGTCTCAAGAGGTAGCAAAATCAGATACAATTCTGGAACTGGAGAAAAGGCTAAATGATATGGAAAATGAAATAAAGATAAAGAATGACACCGAAAAGCATTTAAAGTCGATATTGACAACTCAAGATATGAAAATAGCGAGTCTAAAATCTCTATTAGATAAAGTAACTCAAAAGGATATGAATAAAGGTAGCTGCATAGGTAAAGAGACAGGTATTCACAAAATCGAAATCCTTGCACCGAAGGCTTTTAAGGTTTCTTGCGACTCGAGTCTGGCTGGTTCTGGCTGGATGGTAATACAGCGCCGTATTAATGGGTCTGTAGACTTCGCGCGAAAGATGGAAGAGTATCGTTCGGGCTTTGGCAAATTGGACGGAGAGTTCTTTATAGGGCTTGACACGCTGCACATATTGACGAACTCACGAAGCCACGAATTGTACATTTATCTGAGGGAGTTTAACGGTGACGTAGCAATTGCGCGATATAGTCACTTCGTCATTGGCGGAGTGGAGGAAAACTTCAAATTAAAATCATTGGGATACTATTCTGGAAACGCGGGCGATGCATTGAGTCCAAGTCTCAATATGGAGATCCAGTCACATTTTGGGAGTCGTTGGTGGCTTAGCAAAAATATTGACAGGTGATTATATTCTTCTGTTTCTTTAAATTTATAATTAGACAATGCTAATCAATTAATTTGAATTCATAGCGACCTAAATGGAATGTACATATCAGACCGTGATGAATTAGAGGATGGCGGTATCACTTGGGATACATTTTCACAACTCTCTCTTCAATTTGTGCAAATGATGATCAGACCAGCATAGTGGCATAGGTTCAGCTGCCTGAAACTACTCAAAAATATAATATCTTTTAATATATATATCCGCTTCTATAAATAAATTACTTTGCAACTAATTTTAAAAAGAAATTATTTAAATGCATGTATCGCACAAGTATATATGGAAGATCCCAGAGGTGTGACCGGGAACGCGTCAATTTCAGAACCTGCAAGAGCGAGATACTTGAAATTGTTTTGCACATCTCTATATCGCACTCCAAAATCGAGTTTTTTAAAAATTTTTCCAATAGCAGCAACCACAGTAGGCCCTAAAAGTAGAGCCCCCAGCCAGCAGTTCCCATATTCCTCATTCAATTTTTCGGACTAGTCCAGTAAACAACTAAGTCTATTTGTTTGTACCTAATTGTAAAATTTTATAAAATCGTAAGTGAAACAAAATTTAACCCGGAATACTCCCTTGAATTCCCCCTTCTTCATAATTTCTCTCAATCACAGGTTATAAAAGTCCGTTCCGTAACTGCAAATATATATTACGACTGCAAAGGTTTTCGAAAGTTTTGAGTCGGAACTGAAGTCTTTTGAAGGCCGAACAGCAGTTGTAAATTGCCAACTAGTGCCTATTTCTGTGAGGAGGTTCTACTAAACGTAAGTACTTGGGCGGTACTTGAAGTCAGAGTTCCATAGCATCCTGAACGCTTTCTAGATATCAAAATGTGTTGCGGACCTTGCGGAGGCTGCTGTGGACCCTGCGGTCCTTGCTGCGGACCTTGCGGTGGCTGCTGCGGTCCCTGTGGACCTTGCTGTGGTCCCTGCGGACCTTGCTGTGGTCCATGCTTCTCCTGCTGTGGCCCCTGTGGCGGCTGCTGTGGTGGCTGCGGCCCGTGCTGCTAAAAACGAACCATCTTCAGAACGAAATCTAGGTGAAACATCAATGTGCGTATAAATAAATAGCTAAATTCAAATGTGCTTGGAATGTTTTTGTATGGGGTGGTAAGGTGAAAAGGATCGGCTTGGATCTTTCCATACACAATACTTTTTGTCAACGTTTTTTTAAATAACTTTGATTCTCGAAATTGTTATTGTAGTGCAGTGCTAGGAATTGTTGATCCATGCAAGGTATTATGAAAATTTTATCTCGCAAGTGGCTTTATGATTTGAAGGTCTAGCTCCGCTTTTGAGAACTAAATGAATTTAGCGGTATAAAAATCTATGTATACAACATTCTTGATTATTAAATACAAAATTAACTAAATATCTCCGCTGTTAATTGAATTACTCTTGATTTTTCGCCCCAGAATATCTATTTACTTTAATCAATTTTTAAATTACAAACGAAACGAACATGAAAATGGTTTTCATCACTTTTGCTGTGCAGTGCCTGAATTTCGTTCTGAAGACGCATTCTAACAAGGGCCACACGGTCCACAGCAGGGGCCGCAGCCACCGCAGCAGGGTCCACAAGCGCCACAACATGGACCCGAGCCGCAGCAAGGACCACAGCCGCCACAGCAGAGACGCGGTGGGTAACAGCAGGGCGAAGCACCGCCACCGCAGCAAGGGTAGAGTTTGCGGCACATACTGGAAGTGTCAAAGGGTTGGGAGAGGGGGGGATATATGTTAAAATCAGAGTATATTCCAAGACTCACTTGTCAGAAATTCTCTTCACGGAAATAGGAAGTAGTTGGGAGTTGAGCGATGATCCTCGATAAAACAGAAAATTTTCAGCGAGCTAATCTGTTGCTCTCCGATCCAAAGCTGGTGTTATTTGTTCACAGAAACAACTGAAACCTATTTTAGACATATGAAATAATGTTTATAAAATGGATTATCTATTTATTTATTTGTATTTTATATTCACACTTACATTCCCAAAAACCTTACACAATTTTACAAAAGCAATGTCGAATATATTTCAACAGGACAAGGCTCTAAAATGGAATGAGGCCTATTCGTAAATCGACCAAGGCAATAGCAGTTCAAACTGCCAGAGCCTACTAGGCTCAATGTAGAAGCCCGTTAGTGTCCGTACGGACGTGAATTGTGCTTCCCAGACAAACTTATACGTTTATAGCTTTCTCCGGCTATAACCAGGCGTCGGTATAACCGGATTCTACCGTATTTATATCATCTGACTGGGGGCAGCCTTCAAATGAGCAGGGATAGTAGAGCTTAGCTTTGATGTCGGTATTGCCAACCAAGAAAAAAGTGTACCACAGGCACAAGAATCTAAATGCAGAATTTCGCGACTCTAACTCTCTCTAAGATACAAGAAATATAATTTTATAGCCCAAATATGGATAAGGTTTTTAAAAGATCAAATGAGAACAAGAATAGTTAAAAATTCTAGTTACGAACTCGATTTGAGCGCTGATACATATGGACGTACGGACAGAAGAACATGGGTATATCGATAAATCGAGCTGAGGATCATAATCTTTCTGGGATCTGCCACGGTCTTGATCGGGGCGACGAGTTAAGTCGAGATCTCGTGAACCATAAAAGCTAGAGATTTGAAATATTCCACGTATGCTCGTACTTCGCGCAGTACGAATTTATTATATATTTCGATAGCTCATCATGTGTCGTCTTCTCTGATTTCCATCGATAGGCCCTATAAACTAAACCAAGTCGTGGCAGAGCCGTTCAAAATATAAACATCTAAACAGGCTTTTCAAATCCACTCTCCCCCATTTTGCCCGGCCTATAAGCATCAACTCAACTAATACTCATTCAAACTTTTCGGCTCGTCCCGTATACTTCTATATATTTTATGTGTGCTTACTTATTTTTTGGGAAATGTAAGTAAAATTATAAAAAAAAAATAAGTGTTAAACAAATACAATAAATATTTTTCCATCTATCCTCAGGTTGAAGTCCTTCCTGTAACAATTATATTTAAATATATATATCGAGTGTGCTGGCTTTTGGATATTTTCAACCACATCGAAATTTTCTGAGAGCTACACTGAGATTATTATTGGATATAATTATTGTAGTACCTTTTTCCGTGAAGAACCCAAGAATAATGTAGGTTCGGTATGTTAAATATCTGAGGATATCTGATATCTAATCGTTTGTCTACCATCCAGCAGCACCTAGCAAAATGTGTTGCGGACCTTGCTACTCCTGTTGTGGACCTTGCGGTGGCTGCTGCGGACCCTGCGCTGGCTGCTGTGGACCCTGTGGCGGATGTTGCTATCGCTATTCCTGCTGTGGACCCTGTTTTGGACGCTGCTGTGGCGGCTGTGGACCCTGTTGCTAACTACTCTGCTCTTCAGAAGGAAATCTAGGTACTATCAAACCATAAGTGCACGATAGAAATGTCACCATACCTTACATACATGTCGAAATTTGTATGTTTCATTAAATAAATGAGAAAGTAAAACAAAAAATTGTGAGAGAAGAGAAGAGGGTAGAGGCAAATGCAGTTCGAGAGGCTGTGGTAGAGGTAGATCTAGTGAGGTGGTACCCGTCATGTGCATAAGGTATGGGCACTCACAATTTATAGATCCCTCTACACGTACACACGATCCTCATGTACATAAATATGTATAAATATGCGGCATAGTGTTGTTTTTGCGTAACAAAATATTAAAACAAGTCGCCATCTTTAGTTCATTGTATGTTGGTTGTTGTCTTAGCTTGCGCGGTGAACTTCAAATATTTTTGTCGGTAGGTGGCGAAGAAATTTGAGTTTGGAAACACTAGACAAAATGCACAAAAAGATAATAATTCGCATTTATTTACAAAATTTAGGCGTCACAATTCGTTCATATACATAAATGCGCAAAAGCGCACCAAAACTAATTTTTTTAAAAACAATTTATGAGCAACAGTGCCACACGAGTATTGACAGATCGTTAACATAACATTTGAAATATATGTTTAACAGCATGATATCATAAGTAAATTTCAACCGAGTATACAACATAAATAGGGGACAATTTGCTTCGCTTATTAAAGCTCATAAATAAGGAATGTATTTAAAGTCTCATCATCATTCGTTTTTCGTGAAATGCGCTCGTCGATAACATATAGTTAAATTTAACAGCGCTGTTTTTTGGGAACTCAGAACAGCCTCTTTTGAGTTTAACAGTGTGTCATTCTATGAGTGATGGAATTAACATAATATGTTAACATTAACAATCTTACAAGCGGACGGTGAGGTCGCGTTTTGGGTGCGTTTCGTTTTGCATAATATTAATGTGGATTTGTGCTTCACAGTTTATAATAATAACCGTAAATACGCTGAAGAGAAAAACGGTAATTGTGTTTGCTATAATTGAATTACTTCCAAATCGTGCGATGTTTGCTATATTTTGCGTTTCGTTCGTGGGTGGCAATTTGTGTGCCTTGAAAATAGAATTCTGTCGTTGCTGCTGTTGAAAAAACATAATGAAACGCGTTTCATGCAAACCTGCTAAAGCACAGTTACAATGTATAAATTTAAGCAAAACGACGCGACAACAAAACCAACTGCGCTCTGACGAAGAAGAAGCAGCAGGCAGGCAGACGCAGCATCGTGTGTACATGTGTTTGTGTCTGTGTGTGTGTTAGTGCCTTTTATGCATGCTCGCTTGTATGTGTGCGTGTGCTTGTGCGATGCGCCTTTTCACCACAAAAATGTTAATAAAAGTGCTGAAATTTTAAAGAGAAAATGTTTACAATGAAATGTTTGCCAAATATGAGCTAAAAGCAAATAAGTGTTTAAAAAAAAAAAAAGTTAGCAGCGTTAAGCGTCCATTATTATTTAGAGAACAATGAAAAGCTAAAGCAACAACAATAACTGCAACTACATTAACAGTGCTAAATACGACGCCCTGTCGCTATTTGTCTCTGTATTGGTGAGAGCGACGGCGCTGTCGATTTTCGATTTCTGTTTTTTTTGGGCGCTCATTGAGAGAAAAATTTGCCACTGCCGCCGTCGCTAATGCTGCTGTAACTGTTGTTATTGTTGTTGCTTCTTATCTCATTGCGCTTAACATATATAAAAGTTTCGTTAGATAGTGTTTGCGCGCGTGTTTTAATATATAAAAAAAATATTCTCTGCCAACAGCTGCTCGTGACGTCGACAACAGAATCCCCAATCTAAATTGTGAAAAGAAAGAGGTTGCAATTTAAGCATTTTACGAGGTATGTTTCATACGTTTTCGCATTTCTAGTATCTAAGTATGTGCGTAAATTTGCATTGTCTCGTTGTCATCGATAATCGATAGGTTTTGCATTTTACATTTATGCCAAACTAGCTTAACAGCTGCTGAAAACAGCTGTTCTAGATTTTTATCTGCAGGTGTGTGAGAAAATTGAAGATTTTTTTTTACTTTTTATGGATTGGCGGTTGAACTTTCTTGGCCAACAGCTGATTAGTTAATTGTGTAAATGTAACAAGTGTTGATGTCTACAGAATTATAATATAACATAGTAAGAATGAAGACTGTGGGATTAAAATTACAATTTTCCCTTAGTTCAATTCCAATAATCCAATATTTCACTGCACAAATAAATATTTTATCTTATTATGTGGATAAGGTATTTTTTTCGTCAAATATGTATACCATGTATAGGCCTAAATTAGGTGTTATAGGTACATAACAGATATTAAGCCAGTTGGGCATTATTTTTATCAATACTTCCCTGAGGCTTCCCTGATGTTCAACTATTTGTTTCAGCCCTTCCTAAAGAGCTCTATGTAAATGTATCTGAATGTGTGTATACATATGTAAATGTATCTGTATTCATGTCAGCATATGTTAATGGATCTGTATTAGACATGTAAATGTATCTGAGCATATCTTAAAATGTTTTTACATATGTAATTGTATCTCTTATGTGTATTCATGTCAGCACATATCAATTTATCTGAACTTACATATATGCATTTGTATATGTAGATGTATCCGCATATGTATCTGCATCTGTATTTATATAAATACCAACAAGTATCTGAATGGAAATCTGACAATCTATTGGTATATATGTATATATATATCTGTATTTATATACTTTTACATATATATATGCGCATCTGAATCTTCCAATTTCTGCGCAATTCAAGTTCAAAGTATTTCGTAAAATCCGCTGACAGCAGCTTTCAGCAGTCGATCTTTTATTTATGAATCTCACGCAAAAATTGAAGAGAATTTCGGACTATAGAATTATAACATAAACAGATGCGAATATACTATTATTTATATAGCTATAGATCTACAATACAATCTATTCAGAGGTAGCGAAATTTGTTTCAGCTTTTGCTTTCTATTTCGTTATTGCTGAAACTACAAATAAAACTGAAAGGAAAAATTTGCAATTTGCTTTCGATTTGTTATTGTTTCTTCGTAGCATCTATATAAACAAAACAAATTTTGAAGTGCGAGCTATTTGCGTGGGCTACTGCGAATTGTATAAATAATTTGGGATTTATGATAATTGCTCTCGGATAGAATGAACGAAAGGTCTTTAAATTCGAGAGCCACAGCAAGCTATAAAACGTAAGCTAAATATATATTTAATGCAGAAAATAGTAGAAATATTAATACAAAATATTAATTTAATATAAAAAGCTAACTAAATATTCAAAATATTTTTATTAATAATAAGTTGTAATATATAATAAGTAGTTTTCGCTGAAGGGTATTTACCACTCTGACATTTTTGGTTTACTCGTTCTCATCTTTTATTATTATAATTTTTGTTTTCTCTTTGCTTCCCTGAAATCTTGTTGAACTCGTTTTGCAAGTTCACTGTACCCTATTCTACTCTCTTTCTATCCCTCTCTCCGCCTCTATTACTCCCGCTTCGTAGTTCTTGCTCTCAACTATTTTTGTATTTTGTGCACATTTGCGGCACTGAGAATTGGGCCTAGGTAAATCTCAGCCCTCAGCTCCGTTCAACCCTAGACAGCATAGAGCTTTTATAGCTGTATCTGTATCTGTTGCTAGTTGCATGAATGTATCTGTAAATGTATCTGCGACTGCAATTAGGCAATTAAATTGCGCAAGCTGCCGGCCAGGCCCACAAATTGATCTCTTCCGGCAGGCGAACTAAAGCTCTACGTAAAGGTACAAAGGTAAAAATCTAACACACAAAGGCCAATCCATTTAGCAGGTGTTCTAAACGAACTTTGCCTTCTTTTCACATTCCGTCAGGATCTAAACGCTTACCTAACTCGTTACATATATGTATACTGTATATGTATATAATATAAAATATAAAATTGTGTCGCATTTAAACTCATTCGCTGATTTGATTTGATTGTCGCCCGCACTTGGCGACAGTTTTAAATTGAAAAATATATTTAGTTAAACTTAAACGTATGCATGCATATGTACATATTTATATATATATATATGTACATATATCAGTTATATCACTATATTGAATGCTCATTTCAAGCTCAGCTGCGCTGCCTGCAGTCACAATTCTGCTCTGTGGGCGGCTCTCTCTTTTTTTCTGATTATTTGTGATATTTTTCTTAGACCTTTTTCGTTTTATGTGAGGATAAACTGTATTGCAGACCAGACATAATAAAAAAATATATTAGGCTGAAAATTAAGCTAAGCGTGTGTACGTATATTATGTACTTACATTAGGAATACGCTTCGATAGCGAATGGGAGTAAGATGTTTGTAGGAAATACATCTTTTTTTTTTCCAATAAATCAGTATATCGAAATAGAAATTGTAATGTTTAATGGTTTTTACTTTTCTTTAATAAACAAATTTATGTTTTATATAGTTTATTAGTAGTATTAGTAAAATAATTTAATGCTGAAATTCTTCAATATTTGTAAATAAAAATAAAGAAAAGTATATATATTTTTTAATAATAATTGTACTATATATAAAATAAATAAAAAAAATATTTAATTGCTGTTACTTTAATTATACAATGTTTTTTTTTTTTTTTTTTTTTTAATAATAATTTCATTATTTGTATCTCAGCAATTATTTATTTTTATAAAATACGTATTGAACTTAACAAAGCTTAAAAAAAAAAAACTATATTTAAATTGCTTTTAGTTTTATATCGTTTTCTGTTGTTTTTATTTAGCTTATCGCTCTTCCTTATTTACCTTTTCGTTGAAAATCTAAAATTCCAATTAGTTTTTTTTTGTCTAGTTAGGTTTTTGGGTGCTCGCGCACCCCGAAAAGTCCGAGAAAAAAACCGGTTTACGCTTAGCTTTGCTCTATTTAGGTTGAGGGTTTTTCAAACACATTTATTAGCTTTGTTAATTTTGCCGTCTATTTTTTATTTATTTATACATATTTTTATTAGCAACTTTAGCTAATTTGCATGCGAAACAGATTTGTTGTTAGTCGAAAAAGATTTACAAAGCAACTATAATTTGTTGGTTTTGGTTTGATTTTTTATTACCCAAGGTCGTCTTTGGGACGCATGGGTTATCAGCTGGGCGGCGGGTCTTATCGCTATAGGTACGCCCCTATCTACATACATACATACATTATATTTAGCGAGGAAATAAATTTGTAATTGTTCTGCTTCTTTAATGTTTTTTTTTTTTTCTACGCTTATTTGACGAGCAAACAAATTTTGGTCTTATCGAACGTGTGCGGTCTTATCTTTTGTCTTTATCGAGGAAGTGCAATAAATTTAACGATCTAATTGCGTTGAGGGCAATTTTTATTGCATTTGTTCGATTTCAAGTTCTTTCTTATCTCTTGGCATAATATTGTGAAAAAGTCTTGAATGTGATTCTTGGAAATAATAATATGCTTAAATCTTTTTTCATTTAGCGGGAAGTTTTTAGATAAGGTATTTTTAGCTTAGAGCTTCGAGTATTAAAGGGGATATTTATATGTCTTTAAAGAGAACTGTTTGTTTATATGATAAGACTAAGATTTCAGTTCATAAATCAAAAATAGACAGCAGAAGATTTGAATATAAATTCAATAAATTGATAAGAGGGCTCTTTAAATGGAACAATAAAAGAAAGAAAGGATATCATAAGGTGGGTGGATCTTAAAATAAATCTACTTGAGTACATTTTATATGATGTTAATAAAAAAGAAAATGAATTGTGCTTGTTCTCTTAATATGACCACATATCATTATAAGACAGTTATAAAAGGGTATATATGAATGTATGTACGTACATACATATGTATATCTGAAGGGAGAGAAACTCCCTCAAGCATGCACACACACATACACATACATGCACAAGCATAGCGTAGCGTAACGCATATACCAACAAGCCAAAGAATTCGCTTTACGATTTTTTTTTTATCAGCAAGAGGCTAAAAATAAATAAAGCAACAACAACAAAGTTGTCAGCAAGCGAAAAAAACTGAATGAAAAGCTGACAACGTAAATGGAATGGGCGCAACGTAAGAGAAAGGAACAGAGCGAGAGCTCGAGAGAGAGGACACATAGCGAAGGCGGCTGTCAAGTCAAACGACGCGCTGGGCTGGAGAGAGGGAGTGTGAGAGAGAGAGAGAGAGAAAGAGAGAGAGAGATTGAGCGAGCCCGCCGACCACAGTGTGTAGAGAGTAAAGTGTGGTGTGGAGAGTGTTGGTGCCCACGCCTTGTAGAGCTGTGCAAACGCTTTCAACTGAGCGCCGTCTCACTTCCCTTCCCCTTAAAAGTTCAGCGCCCCTTAGAAGGGAGTGGGCGGCGTTTGCATGATGTAAATTTTAAGGCGCATTACGGAAAACAAAATTTTTTGTTGTTTTGAAAAGCAAGTTGACCCACAAAGCAGGCGCAATTGATTTTTCTAGCTCTTGGCCCTCAGCCCACACACATGTGACGCGTGCCTCGCGTAGAAGAGGCAGAGCCTCGCATTGCACCTGTCCAGCTGGGGTGGGAGGTGACAAGCGAAGCATGACCCCCACCCCGCCCTCCGCTCCGGCGCAGCTACCAATTCAATATGGAAAGCGAGACATGACTCTAGTTCCGAGAAAATTACAGTGGACGCATGCATGGCACGCGACCAAAACAAACAAATTTGTGTGTTTCTATACCCTGTATTTGAGTGGAATATGTTGAGAGGGTACTTGCTATATGGAACATTAGTAGATCATTTCAGCATACATATATATAGATCCATAACTAAGTAAAGCTCAAATTGATTAGCGTAGCTTTGCTTTAGTTATTTTTTATATGGATAAAAATCGATTATAAGCCTCTTACATGATCAAGTAACTGAATTCAGAAGTTTCTGGGTGGAATTATAACTACAATATTTAATAATCAATGATAGAGTATCCATAAAGTCTGTGCTTTGAAAAAAAAAAAACACTTGTTTTGAGCATTGAAAAGCAGCTGTAAAATCAATAAGTTCCACTACCTTCTCCTCCTCATCCAGCTCGTCAATTGCTATCAGGCAGGTGTAACGCCAGCAGTGACTTGTCCCAACCAGAAGTAACCCCCTAGCAGAAAATGTGACGCTTATGCGGAAGTCGGAAACGATTTTCACATACCAAAGATGATGTAAACTGGGCCCAAGTGCATATCTGTGTGAGTGTGTAAATGTGTGAGTTAATGATGATGATGATGTTTACTGAATACAAGAAAAATATGTGTGGAAATTCAGATTGATGGAAAGCGGACAGTTGAAATGAGAAAAAGATTTGCTACTTATAGTTGCAAGAAAAAGAAATAGGGAAGGCTTACGTACTTTAAGCCATGGAATTTCCTAGGCAGCATGCTGAGCATCTAAGTCTACCAAATTAATAACCCTGAGAAAGGGCTTATAATGCTTAAATTTAATCAGATTTTAATAAGAGATAAACTGCATTTATTGTTAAAACTGGGACTGCTACTGTTACAATTTCTATCCCATTCACTCTGCTACAGTTAGTTCCCAGCACATTCTCTCTTACAAGCAAGCGCTACAGCGCGCTGTTACCAACATTTGCATAACATTGAAACGAGCTGTCTGTGTGCAGAGGTCAGGGCGCTGCTCTTGCTGTTGCTGCTGCTGCCATGTTGCTGCTGTAAATAGTTCTATGCATGTACATATTTACTTACATACACACTCTGGCGACATTGCTACGTCACTTGGAAGACGTCACTGGGTCGCAGACTTTGACTGTATAAATGTATGCATAGGCATATTGGAGTGTGTATGTGTGTGAGGGCTTGCCGTTAATGAGGCGATGCTTGAAATAACAAAAACAACGACAACCATATGAATGGCAAATTACAGTCGCAAAGCAGCCGTTCTCTATTGGCCTCTCTCTGCTCGCTCTCTGTCTGTCTTGTGGCGTAGAAGACTTTTGCCGTTTTAAATGTGAGAGAATATTCGTTTGTCTTCTATTCCTCTGTTGTTGGGGGCACTCGTAAACAAGTTCCGCCTGCCGTTGACTTTGCTGCTGTGCTTTTGTTGAGGTCGTTGTTGTTGTTGTTGTTTTTGTTTGTATGTCGAATGCTTAGCGGTTCTTTTTTATATTCCCCTTTACGCTGCTGCAGCTGTAGTAGCAGCTGTTGCCAGTTTTGGAGGTTATTCTTCTATTGCCCAATAATTATTTCTTCAAGCGTTAAAGAATCAACACGGCAAGAAAAATTATTGCGCTAGTGAAGTACGCAATTACGCAAATATTTCCTGTTTTCCTAGCATATAAATTTGAAACTTTACAAGCAGAAATCAGAATACGGTAATTGATTTTAATTGTAAAAAAAATATTTGATTTCATTGATCAAGGCAAATATATGAACTGCAAAATATAAAGAAATATCCAAGTCGGCGCATTTGGCAAATTTGTTGTTTATATTTTTTTATATTTTTGCCACTTAAAATTACTGAACCGGTCAACAAACCGCAGAAAAAATTAAAAAACCAAAAAAGCTGTTGAAAATTGTGTCGAATTTCAATATAATTTGCATAATTTTCTTGTGCGCAGTAAATTAAGTGACTTATTAACATATAAAAACAAAGAAAGAGCAAAACAAAAATTAAATTAAAAATTTTATATAGGTGAAATAAAATTTTGCAATTTAACTCAGCAGTTTAAAAGTTTTTGATTGGAAATAATTTATTATTATTTTCATATTTTATATATAATTAGTTTTTTTTTTCTTTAAGTGTAACCCAAATTTTTAGCTGTGTACATTTTCAACTGTTGCTGTTAAGTAAGCAAGGACGGCAGGCGGTTGCTGAAGCTTGTAGTTGAGTGTCATTTGATATTGCATGCACTTTATACGCTTTCGTGTTGTGTTCACTGCTGCCAATTCAGCTTTTTTCCCGTCAAATCTGGCTTTTTCCGAAGACAAATTGCGGGAAATATTTAAGAATTGCGGGAAGCGGGAATTCTGGCTTTTTTGAAAATGAATTAGGCTTTTTTCGATTTTTTTTAATACTTCGATTTTTTTTAATACTGAAAACATGTAGCATCGCGGTTGCCACTTGTAAGAAAAGAGCATGTAGAATCCGATATGTACAAAGGGTATGATTTTGAAAAGAAAATCAAGTCTTTAAATATCGATGCAGGCCTCGAACAAGAAATTCGTGCTCGCTGCTCTTCTTTTGTTATTGAACTTATCAAGCAGCTAAAGCAGAGGTAACCAATTTTTCTGATTCTTCTACCGACCGTTAAATAATTTTGATTTTATCTGCAGTCTCCCCGACAATTTTAAAATCTTAAAAAACATTGACGTTTTTTCCGTTGATAAAATTGTGTCAACTAAAAAAAAAGTAATTACAGAATTGTTGGAACACCTCCAAGTAGACAGAATAGCCGACATTGAGCGGCAGTACTATGATATTAATCTAGTTAAGTGGGAAAACGTTAATGACAGCTCCGAATTTTGGAATGAAGTCTCCAATTACAAGGATTCTGGCGGCAACCGCCGATTCCTTGACTTGGCAGCTGTTGCCCTGCAAATGTTTTCATTACCATGGTCCAACGCGGAGGTGGAACGCGTATTTAGCCAGCTTAACTTAGTAAAGTCCAAGTTAAGGAACTCAATGAGCCTAAGCACAATAAACAGTATTCTTAGCATAAGGTAATATTTTATTGAGAGTGAAAAGATGATACCGATATATATATTACTTTTTTATTTAATATAACACACAGATATGGTTTGCGAAGACTGGGCAAATGCTGCTATGAATACAAAGTTCCTTCAAATTATCTTCGCATGATAGGTACTAACAGGTCGTACGATTCTGAAACCGATGCTAGTCGCGAAGAATTAGATAGCATGCTAAAAATCTTGTAAATTAAAAAAAAAAAAAAAAACAATCAAACCATAAAAACCGCTTTTTTTTAGGCTTTTTTGTAAAAATTTTCAGCTTTTTTTTCTGCCTCTTCTCCTTCTCCTGCTGCCTTTTGAAGTGGTTTGTGCAGGGTTGCAGAGGAAGCGCATGACAGCCGACAGGGGGCGTGACAGCGGCAAGTGCAGCAGAGTTTGTGCAAAGATGAGAGTTCGTACATTGGTTTTAATGCGTGTGTGTGTGTGTATGTGCGTGTGTGAGGGTGTGTGGGTACAATTGTACAATGGGGTTGCTCATGAAGTCAGTAAGATAATACACCTAATGATGAAGTACACTAACGGTTCTTTATGGAAGCAACTATTAAAAAATACAAAATTGTTATATTAATTAATCGCGTTTCTTTTGTTCTATAGTCTTTGAGCTAATCAAAATCTAATGACCGGCTGTCAGATGTGCGATTAGAGAGCTAATTCGTTAGCTTTAGTCAAGCTAATTAAAATTTTAATTAATTTCGTGAATTATGTTAATTTGTTTGTCGCTTGCATCAATGATTCATGAGCAACAATTTTAATACAAATTTATAAGCTTTATGAAAATAAATATGTTGAATCTGACAATACTTAATAACTAAAATTAAAATGATAATAATTAAAATAATAATGACATTGATGAACAATTACAAAAGTGATCGATAAAACGATCAAAGAAATGATCAGTAGTTATATTTATATGAAATATGAAATGTATAATAAAATATGAAATTATGAAGGCAATTTTCTGCCTTTAGAAATATAGATTAGCGATTATATCATATATGTATATTGACATATAAAAAACTGGATTTTTAATTAAAGGAGCACCCCTCGTTTGTGTGCTTATTTGAAACTCAAGGACGTTGAGCTACATCTTCCACACATACAAATGCATAAAGTGCATACAGTATGTTGTAGAAGTAAGTGCACAACGTAAATTTTCTGAGTATTTGTTTGGTTTGCTTGACTAACTGGTTGCTTGGCTGTTTGTGTAAAAGAGAGAGAGAGAGAGAGAGAGAGATGTGTTTGTGTGTGTCTGTGAAAGGGGAACTGCTTCGCTTCGCTCCGAGTCTTTTAATTAAGTTCTGCCATAGTGAGTGGCGCATTTGGATATCACTTGGCCGTGCCTGCAAGTTGTTAGCCATGCTTAAGGGCTTAAGTGGCTGTTGAATCGCAAATCAGCGCTGAAAATAATGAGTTCTCCCTTTTCTTTGCATAGTGTACAACCCCAATTAAAAAACTATAAAAATGTTATTTATATTTAATATAAATGGGTATACCTTAAATGTGATAAATATGTCTTAATAATTTAATAAAAATATAATCTTTAGAATCTTTAGAATCGACTCTGAGCTACGAAATTTGTTTGAATTGGAAATTTTATGATTGTGATTTTCTATACTTCTGATATCTAATTTATTATATTATTACAGAATGCAAATATATATTTATACATATACTATTAAATTATAATACAGTTTTGTTAGCAAGTTTCCCATGAGGTAGAAATACATAATATTTGCTTGTCTTAGGCAGCTCTACGAATACCCTTCATCATTACCGCCACAACTTAATTGCGACCATAATGAATCAACAATCAACAACTGTGCACAGTCGTCGCTTTCTGTATCTGTCTCTCTCGCTCTCTCATATTTTTAAGCTGAAAAACCTGTTGCGATTCTTAAGTGACCAAGCGAAAGATGTCTTCGCATCGAGCACAGATTCACTCTGACCGCTCGAGCGCCCGTCCGCCCCTCTCTTACCGCCGCTCGGGGGCACGGCTACTGTAATTCAATCACTTTTCACGCTCGCTCAAAGCACTCGAAGCTCTCAAGTATCCGCAACTCGTTTGCGAGTTGAAGCTTTACTTGGACCCAAAGTTATTTGATGTTTTTTCTTTTCTATTATTTTGCAATTTAAACGCATTTGGACTTTGATTAGAGACGCAATGAATTGAGAGCGGCGGAGGCGTCCACTGTAAGAGACAATGCGGATTTGAGACGTAAAAAGTTGTTGGTAATTAGTTGGGTTGACAGTTTATGCCAAGATTAAGGATCTTCCACTGCGCGAAATGACTTCACTCAATAAAGCACAAATATATTTCTCAGTTGCGTGTCAACTCAATTGCCATGCAAGTCGCATACAAAAAATTTGGTGAAAAATAGAGCGAATGTTGAATGTGTTTTGCTTTGGCGACTTAAGTTGAGCAAGTTTTTGGTTCAGGAAAAAAGAAAAAAAAAAAACGCTGTATATAAAGCGAGCAGACAATTCGGGTTACACATGGGATTTCAGTCGTCACGAAACTTGTGCTTGAATGGTCTCTTTAAACATGTTATTATTTATGTAGTAATAGTTAAGTGAGACACCTTATAAATGGGTTACCTAAATGTGAACTAGTTTTAAATGCATGCCTAACTGTAATACAAGCTTAAAGAGCAAATTTATATAAATTGTAAGAGCTTATGTAAACTAGCCTAGCCTTTGGCTCTCTAAGTATATATATATATATATAGATATATATATAGAAATTTTCTATTGCTTTATATACTAATATACTTCCTCTAGCCTTGTGCACAAGCTAAATTGCATTCATGGTGTTATCGATATAGTTAGTCATTTCATTTTATCCATTTGTTAATCAAACATATCTATTTTTACCACCGGATAAAAGTCTCATATAAGGCGTGAATAGCGCTTTTATGCATTTGCTGGCTATAAAAAAAAAAACCAAGACTAATTCTTTATATAGACTCAATTGACGCTCGAAACGCCCTTGTGACAAACTATGTTAACTCTAATGCTTATATGTCGAGATGATGAACTCCAATCGAAAACAAAAACTCGAACGCACAGAGAAACCTGAACAAAACCTCCTTTTGTAAGCAGTGCGTCGAATCCAAGTCAGAGCCAAGGTTTCCATTTGGTATGCAATACAGACTACGGACGACAACCGGCGACATTCTTTAATCATTTTTTCTACTTCCAAAAAGTATCGCTAAAAAATGCACAAAATTTTAAAATGCTGGACAGGTTGAACCGGGGGGACGCAAACGAGCACGTAAATATCGCAGAGCTGTGGCGAGAAGCAGAGAGACGCCGTAAAGAGCGAGAGAGAGAGAAATACCCGAAAGTGGGTTTTTTATTTATTTATTTTTTTTTTTTTTTTTTTTTTGGTTAGCCTCCAATTGCAGTTGCAGTCACCTTCAGGCTTGGGTCGGGGCTCGCGTCCAGCTTCAATGCCGTCAACTGTTTCAATTGCAATTGCGCCCCAGTTTCGACAGCTGTCGGCCTCCTCCCTGCCCACTCCCTTAATTTTCAATTGTCTAACGTGGGAACAAAAAAATGTTTAACAAAATAAAAACTCAACTCAACTTGTCGCCCCGCCATCGGCAAATTTTTTTTAAAAATTAAAGCACTTCCGCAGTTTGTACGTACGCCCGGCGGATCCAAAATAATAGTGGGGCTAACCCTACTTGCGTCTAGTGTCGGTTAACCCGTATGAGCAGACGCTCAAGTGGAGGGGCTAGCGGAGGCAGCGGCGACGGCTTATTTCCAAAGCCGGAAAACATTTGCTGATGAGCCCGTTTCAGCTCGTTGTTGCCGCTCGCCAAACAAATCCAAAACTAAGCGAGTGAAATTTTATGAAGTGTGGCAACGCGAGAGATTATGAGTCCACAGATACCCTGTAAATTAGAATAAAATCGAAATTAAGCAAGATGAACAATTCTCTATAAATTAAAAATGTCATTCTTTTATTAATTATATCTAACATTAAATTTAGTCAGGAGCGTTTGAGAATTATTAGTATTATTGCTCTTTATTTATTTTTAATAATAATTTACTAATTTAATGGTTTTTCAGATCTAGAATATAATCCGACTATAATACGAAACCCCTCAACTCTCATTTTAAAGGGTATCTCCAGTTCCTCATTATTATTCGCCTTATGTAAGGTACATTTTGAGCGCGGGCGTTATTTATTTATGCACATTTCGCATAGTACGTTTTCATTGCAATTATTTGCAACTGAGCTAAGAATAGAATAGAATGGAACAGAATCGAGTTGAATAATAGAAAACCCACATATAATGCGGATATTCATCAAAAGTTGGAGAACTTCTTAGCGATATGCATTATGCACGAGCTGTGAAGAAATAATTGCAGTTGTTCTTAAAGTTTCATCAAGCTGTGTGGGCGCTGCAAATGCAAACAGTTTAAGCTTTGTCGAATACGAAATAAAAATCAAAAGAACAATATACAATTAAAAATATATTTTTTCAGGCAATGGAAAAAGAAAAAAAAACCTCTGCAATTTTACATTTTAGTAAACAATTAATTACAATTTATACAATTCAAAATTCAAAAACAAAAATTTTAAAGAAATATATTTCTTTTATTTCATATTATATAAACAAAAATTGGATCATTACACTTTTCTGTTCATTTAATACGTTTTAATGAACTCTAATTCAATCAAAACCGATTTCTTTTAAGTTCACAGCTGCTTAAAGGAATGAATACAATTTCTGTCGACTTTCAAAGAGAATATTCTTTTGAAATTCCAATTGCTTAACTGCTGTATAAACTTTGCAATGCAAACGGATGTTTATGCTCAGCGTAAATAAAGCCATTAGTTACAAAAATTGACCTTGCGCTAACCAAAAACAGAAGCTAATAAAAACACAATAAAAAAAACTGAAAAAAAATCATCTCTCATCGGCAATTCGCATACAAATAAATGAAATTAAATTGCCAAGTGTTTCGGAATTGTGTTATTAAGCCACACACACGAGCCACATGATAAACAACGCACCATATATGAGGACAACAACAACAAAAATAGCAATAGCAACCTGCTTAAGAAAATTAATCAAACAAGTTGACAAAAAAAAATAAAAAAAGTATAATAAAAAAAAAGAAAAAGCGAAAACTTTCTGCCGAGAATATCAACAAAAAAGTTTTGGCACAAAAATGTCAACAAAATTACAGAAATTAAGTCACCAAAGAGAAGGGAGAGTGAGTGTGAACTTCTCGGCAAATAGATAAGTTTATGATGGCCGCAACCTTTTACCTCGAGCCAAGAAATTTCTGACAGGCCATAGAGGAGTCAAAGTGTTGGATGAATTATATACACGCATTTCGTTTCACATAAATGTCCATAATTTGCTATTATGTCAGTTTTCCTCGCCTTGCAACTTGAGGGCAGGGAAAGTGTGCAGAGAAACATGTTTATATATAATATGTAAAACTCCTTATTTAGTTGAATAATTTATAGTATATATAAAGTTCGTTGGTGATTTAATTATTATATATATAACAAAAAATTTTGTTTTTAAATACCTAGCCTTAAGAACATCAAATGGAGTTATATTTAGAAATAAAGTTCTTGTGTAGAAAATCTTTAAGGCTTAGTATAGAATTTATTTTTTCAAACTGGTTTTAAATACTTGAACCCGTTTGTTGCTCAACTAATTTGAACCAAATTATTGTATTATAATATAATGCCTCAAGCTTAAATGTCATTATAGCGCCCACACATAGCTATTAAAATTGCAATATGCTCATCAATTTTACAAGTATTTACATTAATTATTAGTCAACCAATCAGCTCACTCAGTTACCTTCCTCACTCAACTCGATGCCGAACCGACAGCCTTTTAATATGCTAAACAAACAAGACGAAAAACAAAAACAAGCTGTCAGCCCAACTCAAAGTTGTTTTTACATGGTTACAGGAATTCAAATATATATGCATACATACATACACACGTGTAAATATAATTAGCATAAGTGAACACAAATTGTCAGATTTTGTAGTTTGTTACAAGTCTATTAAGCAGCATTGATTGAAACATGTTACATTATTTACATATTTGCTGCTAAATATATATTAATTGAAACGATTTTTGCTAAATGTATATTCATTAAATATATCAAATATACGTGTGTCCTAATGGAATTCAAAGACATACTGTTGGAGAGTTACATTTTACAATTATGCTATTTATATATATCTTTGGGTTTTTCAGGCTATTCGTATGTCTTGCCTATACTACTTACATCGATTTTTATCGATAATATGTCGAACAACATGTGAGCCTATGCTGCATAGTATACTACATATTCAAGTCTGTAGCTTCTATAGTTGACAACATATTCCAACGAACTGGCTACAGCCAAACCTTTCTATATTAACTGAGCTATATCTACATCCACACTTCTTATACAAGTTTACCCAGAGCATCCAATATAAGCCTCTATAGAGCAAATGCCTAGAGTAAAAGTAACTCACAATTTGTCACGGCATATATAGAATATATTTGTTGTAAATGTATTTCACATTGAGTTCCGTGAGGTTTACATGGCAAATTTCGAAATTTCAGCGTATTAAATTGTTATTGACTTTTAATAAACACACACAGAGCATACACACTCAAGCAATTAAGAGGCCAATCCAAAAGTTTTACATTTCTCTCTGTCTGTCATAAATTTAATTTGTCGTGCGTTCGTTCCCTTGCCATATTTTGTATATATTTTATTATGATGTCAGAGTTTCTAAAATTTACGATGATTTTTCCGCCATTTGCCCGAAACACGTGCCACATTATTAAGTGGCAGAGTGTGTCGAATCTCTGCCTCAGACTGTGTGGGTTTCATTTTCATTAGCGAAACCTGTGGACAGAACAAGTTTTGTCTGTCTGTCGGCTGACTTATGACTTGATTTCTTCCGTTTCTGTTTCTGTTTCTTGAAGTGAAAATTATAGAAAGTTGAAGTACAAATGAAGAATGAAATAAAATGCAATAAGAAACCATCTTGAGACAATTGTCATAGTAGCAAAAAAGGCAATTAATTTGCTCAGATTAAGAGACAGCAACGAAACAAGAGCGAGTGAAGAGCTCGTTAAAATGAGGCAGATTTGATTGACTTTCATTTGAACGCAAGCTGAACGATAGCTTTCAAATGTTGAGCATGCCAAAGTGTAGACACATTGTTAAGATTTATGCTGACTTATAGAGCTAATCTTTCCATGAATACTGTAAATAAATAATTAATAATAAAGTACTATACTGTTATAAATAAAGTACAATATTATTGAAATAAACTCTTCATCAACTTGTGGCAAAATAATATGTTGATAAATATAGTATATATAAGATATCTATTTATGTGAAAGAATTTCATTTAACGATTTAAGTCAATCAACTTTTAAAGCCAGAGTCAATTTACATTACAGTTATTAAAGGAATGATATACTAAATTCGACTTTATTTAATATTATTGCAAAATCCAAATTTTCTCTCTCTCTCTCTCTCTCTGCCTCTCTCTCTCTTTCTTTCCCTTTCAACATCAAGCTCCCACGCCTTCGTTTACTTTCCTCAACATTTGACACTTTATGTAGCAACTTTTTCCACAATCAAATAAAATAAACATTTTGTTTCCTCATTTTTCTCCAAATTTGTTCATTGCTTGTGTGAATGACAACCGAAATTAGCTTTGAACCAAATTGTAACGCCCTAATCTATTGTTCAGTTCGCACAATACACAGCAGACAATAATATTCCTTTTGTTGTATTTCCTTATCGTTGGTATTATTTTTATTATATTTCCAATAATGTATTTTGAAATTTGTTGTTTTGCGTCTTTTGTTGTTGTTGTGTTTTTTTTTTTTTTGTCTCTTGGCACCAATTTTATTGCTTTTTTTAGTACAAACCTTATTTGCGAAATATCTCCGCCCCCGTCTCATTACTCACGGTCTCATCAACCGTAATCGCAAATATGTGCTGAGCTAATGTTATGAACAGTTTTTTCTTTGCTTACACTGTGATTTTTTTAATCTATTTTTTTTTTTTTGCAATTTTTGTAGCAACAAAATGTTGAGGCAGCAAATTGTGAAAGATTTTCAGTTTTGCAACAAAAAGAAAAACATGCTCGCTAATAAGTGTAGCAGTAGTAATTGGGTTTTGAGTTCACATTCCTGAAAAGAAAAACAAATGGAAAGACATGTTTGCAAATAGTAAATCGAAAATCTTTTCAATATATAGGTAATTACACTATATATATAATTATAATTAAAAAAAAAAAAATGTTTCAATAAAGAAACACATATGTATAGATATATACGTATATTATTTAGTATTTGATTGAAAGACAATAAATATATATCTAAAATATTTTCTTAAGTGAATATATAAATTAAAACAAAAGTATAATAAAATATTTTTTATAATTAAGTATGACTATTTTATTTTACTACTTACTACTCTATTTGTTATTCTTTCTTTGGGAGGCTTTAAAGCTTCTTGTTAAATTGAAGCCCAAAATAATTTCGTTAAAGTTAAAAAAAAAAAATTAATAAATAAATGAAGTTAAAAAAAAAAATAATAATTTTTGTTATATTTTTTTTTATTTAAGTGATAGACTTATTTATTTGAAATAATTAAATTTATAATTTAATTTTATATTTTGAAATTGATTTTATAACAGTAAAAAAAATTAATAAAAATAACAGAGAATTCGCTATTAATTTCGTTAACAATATAATTAAAATTTCAAGTCGACTCGAAATCCTTTGTTTTGTTTGATCTGCTGGAACGGCATATAAAATAAATGTTTGATATTCATTTCGTGGAATCTCGAGTGTACCCTTCACGATACTTATATCTTCACTTTTATTATTTGTCTTGTATACCCACGTTCATTAAAGCGTCTCTCAGCTGTTTGCACAGTGCCCATGAATATTTGTTTATTGCACGTTAACTTTATATTTAGTTTAAATATATGTATATACTTCATATACATTTCGCTTGTTTCGTCGGGCACAAAATTAGCTCGACTGACTGTTAATTTTTAAAGCAAAGTTCAATAACTTGACAAAGTAGCGCTGCACGACTTCCGCGACACTTCCACAGGCCATTATCTTTATATTTTTATTTATAATATACATCATTTCTTGGTGCATCAATCATGTCCAAGTGTTCAGCTGAAATTTCTAGTACTTGAGTTTTTTGAGCAACTTCATGACCATGGGCCATGTAATAAATTCATTATCGTTCATTATCAAGGTGCCTTGCATTACGTCTTCATAATTTGTTGCTTACCTGTTCGTACAATTTATTTTGTGTTGCCGCGCTTTTTCCTCTCTTTTCTTTTTTTTGTTATCTATTTTTACATTATTTATTTTCGTATCTGTGGCCATTCGTTCGCTCGTTCAAGTGCAAGTCGTAGACAGCGTCATAAATACGAAAATTTGTTGATAATATTATATTTGACAGTTGGTTTGACCGCACTTATTAGACGAGTGCTGCTCATGATAAGTAACTTGTCAATTTTTAATCTTTTGATTTCAATCATTAATTGGTGCTGACAATTGAGAGTATGGTTAGCAGTATAGTGAACCAACCATAAACAAGTTTACATATATATGTGCACCTACGGCCTTGGAAAAGGTCTTCGATAAGGAGAACTCTTCTTGTAATTATTTCTGTAACTTGTACTTCAATACTTATTTCTTGGACAATGAATTTGTAGTCAGGAAAAACTGTAATAATATGAACAACTTAAAATTAATTTTTTTAAATAATTAATTAAAATTTAAGAATTTTAGTTTTTAATAATTATTTATTAGTTAATTTATTTTTTTATTTTAATAATTATTTATTAATTTATTACGATTCCACTAAATGTAAATTTTACTTAAATTATTTTCCCATATTTTTCTCAAGTAACTAGAAATCGGAAATTAAATAATTCCACAAATATTCCATAATTCTATAACATAATAATATTTTTGTACATTCCCAAAACTCTTTGACTGAGCCCAATTTTAAAATGATTACGAAATTACCAAAAAAACCTACGCAACTTTCGAATGTAATGAAATCCCAAGTCCCAAGCAAAGAAAACAAAAACGAAACAAAAATACAAAATGCCGACTGCAGGGCTTAAGAGAGCCTCTAGGGGCTTTTAGTCTAATTACTGGGCGTTTAGCTAAATAGCAAAACAAAAAAGTTACAAAACTACAAAAAGCAAAGCAACCCAAAGACTCATTAATGCAAAACCCTATGTAATGGATAGGAAAACATCAGCCAGAGTTTTCCACTTGATTTATGACAAAATCTTGACATACTTACAATCGCCCACAACAAGCCAATCAAAATCATTTAAGACGCATCGCTTAATATAACTAAATTTCAGCTCTTTCACAGATGTGTTTGCTTCAATTACAAAATAGAGAAGAAAAACAAATTTAAGTCGAACAAAAAAAAAAAAAACTATTGCGAAATACAGCAGCAAATTGATTGACAACAGACTGTAACTGGTTATGTCATATATGAGCTATACATATATATATACTATATATAATTTGGCTCAGAAAGCCACCCATAGAGCCGGCTAGTCTAGCTAGTCTGCTGGGGCAGCTTCGATTTGCCTGGACACGAGCCGAGATTAAGCATACGCCATGTGCGCCATTGAAGGCAAGCAAACAACTGTAGCTCGAGGCTGACTCGTGTCGCAATTAGAATTTATCGCGTTGCCAAGCTGTTGCCGTGCTTGAAACTCAGTCTTATTTAACTATATAACTGTATGTGTGTCTGTCCGTGTATGTACATATATATTGCATAAGTCTGTCGTGTACCATATATATATTTATATATATATGTGCATGCAATTTATATAAATTATCGTGAAACTTAGGTCGCGCGTGTTTTATTACTTAGTATTTTATTTATAATCCAGCGACCTGATAATGCTGCAACTGTAAAGGGCATACATGCAGTTATGGAATCCAACTGATTTAAATGCTGAAGTTGCTTAATTAATATTTCAAATTTGGTTTTGCTTTTGTGTTTATTTTAGAAAACAAAAGATGAGCTTTCAGCTGAAGCCGCTCAGTGAATCATTTCATATCAATTGACAATATATACTACATATTTATGTATAATATATGTACATACTAGTCAGCTACTGAGTTCATTCCATTCAAGTATTTGATGCTTTGTTATTGTTTTTGTTGGTTTTTTTATTTTAAAATAATTATTATTTAATCATTAGTTGTCGAGGTTTTGTTTGTTGTTGTTGAATCGTTATTTTTTTTCGCTCTCCATTTATACACAATTGTGGTTTTGATCATATTTTAATTGCTGCACTTGAAGCCAGACGAATCACGAACAACATTTTTGTAGCTTTGACACATTTGAAGGGTGCTCGAGTAATAGAGGAGAACAAAAAAAAAGCATCAGCTGCTGTTGAAGTTGTTGAAACTAAGCAAACATGGTTGAGATACTTCCAAAAAATACCATAAATATGCATAATTAAGTTCACTAGGAAATAAATATGCAAATCTTCAAGATTTAAAGTATAAAATTTATTTGTTTATGAAAAATTGAAATATATGTTTGTACTCACTCCATATTGTATTCGACTTGTTTACAAGCATAATCGACTTGCCAAAATCAAAAGCTGTTAATTAAATTAAACATTTTGAGGCCTTAAACAATTATAAATGCAATAAATTTCAGGTATTACGAATTGTTAATTAAATTTTTAATGTGATTTTGGAGGAAAACAATATGGAGAACTGTTCAAAAGGAAAATGTTTTTCGTTCGCTGGTTTTTCCACTGAATTGCTTTTGAACAAAGAAAATTCCATTTGATGTGCATTTAATTTATGAGTATTTTTTAAATGCCAGCCGAAAATACAAGTGATAATAATTCATAATTTAGAAACATATTGCCTGAAATCAAACAAGGCGTAAATTTCCAATAAATGCAAATTGGATTTGATTTGTTGTTTGCTTTTCATTTTTGCCAAAGTTTTTGCACATGTTTCAAAGCAAAATTGTTTCAAAAAAAAATAAGCCAAGAAGTCAGTTTAAGTTTTGCTATACATATATGCATTTATATATACATTTATATACAAATATATATTCGATTCGCACTCAGCTCGAGTCATTGAACGTCAGTGCAAATGACTTCATCATCAACGTAGCTGACAGCTGACTATTTGTATCTCGCACAGGCGCTACTCACATGCTGCCAAGTACAGTACATTTATACAGATACATATATAAATATGTATGTATGTATGTATGTATATGTGCGTATATTTCCAGCTCGATAAATTCTTTGAATGATTTATATGGCTCCATTCCACTTGTGTATGTTCCATTTATTCATGACTGCTCCAGAATATTTGTTCACCTGGGCGCCTCAAAAAATATTCAAAGGCAACTTTGCCTTGGTTTAAGCTTTATTTGTTTTTATAATAACTAATCGACTTTGGAGTTTAAAGTCTAGAAGAAGAAAAATATATATATACAATTTGGGGTGATTCACTTTAAATTTGCATAACTAAAGAATAGAGCTAAACTATTGTTATTGTTTTTGTCTGTAAATAGAATCTTATTTCTAAAAAAAAAAAAACAAATAAATAAAAAATGTCATCAGCATACATTGTTTGTTTTTAATTTAACATGAAGTATATAAATATATGCTTTTTAGTTTCTGAAATATAAAAAATGTATATATTTTGAAAGCAACTTTTCGTATAAATAAAAGCTTAGTATTAAAACAGAAAATTGCACACGATAAATGTTTTTTTTTTTTTTTATTTGTACAGTTTGTTTTCGGGGATTAGTTTTTGAATAGGTTTTGCGGAGCGTTTTACATGAAAGCAAAAGTATTAAAAATTCAACATGCAGCTAAAAACTTTGCGTGCTGATGCTACATTTCATTTTCATTTAATTTCTCCAACAACTGGGGAATTGTTGTTTATTTTTTTTTTAATATTATTTTTTAATTACTTTTAATGTTTTGCTTTTCTGCAATAAATGAGAGCGCATGCACATGTAGCAAGCCCTAGATAATTGACGCATGCTAACATGTAAAAAAAAAAAAAAAAAAAAAAAAAATTACTGCTGCATTGGTAAAATTTACTTATAAATATTAAATTAACCAAATAATCGCTAAAGCTTTACATTTTCATTTGTACAGAAATGTATGCATATTTTTTTCTCAGTTGAAGTCTTTTCTTTTCATTGTTTAATTAGCGTATTATGCATTAATTTCTTTTTCTTTGTTTTCGTCTGCCTTTTGCGTGATTGTGCACGTTTTTGGTTTAATTTTCTTTTTTTTTTTTTGTTTGTCTAGACGTGTGAACTTTTTGCAATGTATTTACCATATGGAGTTAGTTTATATTGCTTTTTGTTGTTGTTGGTCGTTTTACGGTCAGTGCTTTAATTATAATAGAGCATTCCGGCTGTTTACATTAACGGGACTCATTTAGCAACTAATTAAGACTGACTCATATGCTAAGTATACTGGAGGAAGCTTAAGGGTTTATAGGTCAAAGTATCCATTTAAGAGTTGCTTAACTTAGGGGTGCTGAGAGGTGATGGACTGAGGGAGTATGTAAATATTAAATGAGGATCTTGAACCGATAGAGGTAGTTATAGATACAGATGAAGATATAGTTATGGATATAGATATAGATATAGATATAGATATAGATATAGATATAGATATAGATATAGATATAGATATAGATATAGATATAGATATAGATATAGATATAGATATAGATATAGATATAGATATAGATATAGATATAGATCTATATCGATAAGATATAGATTCGCTATGCTATAGATATCGAATAGCTCTGCATCTAGATAGATCTAGAATAGATAGTATAGATATAGATTTGATATAGATATAGCTATCGATCTGATATAGATATAGCTATAGATTAGATATGATATCGATATAGATATAGTCAATATTTTAGCTCTGATATAGATATAATCGATATATATTAGATATTAACTATAATATATCAGAATTAACTATATGTTTCAAATAGAACAATTATTTGACATATAGAAATACATATATCATTATTTATCACTGCTATCATCGCTATCAATTTATACTCACATATGCCGAAAGATCGACGAACCCATCAAAAAGCCCATGGCCCATAAATTTAGGCTCCTCGCTTTGTTTGCACTCGCAGATACACTGACAGAAATGCAGCTGCTGTCGCTGTCGCTGTCGCTGTTGCTGTGGCAGTCATAAGTGCAGCAATTTCGCTTGATGCGCGTTTGCAACACGTTGCGAGCGACAACAAAGGCAATTCGAGTACAATTTATGTGCTCACAAGCTAAATGCATTACAGCAATTGCTACTGTCTGTTGTAGTTGTTGTTGTTGTTGCCGCTGCTGTTGTTGTATGTAAGCAAGGCAAATATATTTACTTACGCACACCATAACGACACTTAAGCACACACACACCTTCAAACCAACCTGGCTGGGCCGCCTACCTACCTGTCCCCCTTTTTGTGGCCATGGCATTCGTGACTGTGTGTGTGTGCGTGTGTGAAACTGCTGCGGTCGCCACTTCACCTGCCACAATTAAAGCCTTGTCACATCAATTCACTTGTACTTTAAGCTCTAAATGTATTTTAATAACAATTATTAAAGTTTTGTTTTTCAATTTTCCTCTCATTGCAGGTAAGCATCTCGACTAAGCCGTTCTCTTTCTATGTGTCTTTGCTTGGCGTAAGTCTCGCATTTCATCACTAAGCAAGTGGGAATGTTTTAATAAGGTCAGCCTGACTGTGTGATACACGTTCAGGATTTAAAGTGTGATCTGAAATTTTAAAGTCTTCTAAATACCTGCGAAAATATATTATTTTTTCCAAAAATAGTTTAGTTTAGCTAGTTTGCGTATAATCTAGCTAGTATATATAATATATATAATGGT
Source organism: Drosophila navojoa (assembly GCF_054131105.1). Lineage (NCBI taxonomy): Eukaryota > Metazoa > Arthropoda > Insecta > Diptera > Drosophilidae > Drosophila > Drosophila navojoa. The sequence goes on along the minus strand of NC_142891.1, from coordinate 10,383,386 downwards.
TTTGTTAAGGAGCTGAGCACAAAGTCAACTGGATCTGTTGTTACTCAACGTACTTAAGAGAGAAGCAAACTAGACTGTACATATTCTATGTATGTATATCACAAATGCCCCCAATATGCCCCTTTGCAACTGCATGAGCGAGCATATGAAATAGCGCACACAGCAACTAGTTTCCGTCGCGTTGCTCTTTATCGCTCATTTCCTCTCCAGCCCCCCAAGGTCGTTCAAGGCCTTTTGGGGGCTTTTGTTTGTTATTTGATTGTGTGGAGTGCTGTTAGTTTTTTCTCTCTTTATTTTATTAATACTTTTTATCGCTATTTGACGCTCTGCATAACAACTGTGCATGCATGCACTGGCATTTAAGTGTTGGCACAAACGATTTTCTGAGTATTTCGAACCAATTGGATGGCTTTAATACGAATTTGAAATCCAATAAACTCGATTCAATTTACGTTTTTGTTTGTGTTTCCCTGAAATGTGCTGAAAATAACAAATTTGAATTAAAAAAAGGCAATTGCTTTAAACACCAAATCGAATTAGCAATAATTCAAGCGCGGCCTTGTGTGTATAATGGAAGCATAGTTTGATGGCTTTATCAACATTTTTCTCGTTACGATATATAATTTGTATGGCATTTCTTTTATCCAAAATGGATTGATTGTTGAATGTATTTGCGGTTTTTTATCAAAGTATTTTTTAATATTAATAATTACTTCTTATTCATACATTATTTATATACACACATATAATTTTATTGATTTTATTTGATAAAAAAATTCTAGTAAATTTGCCTTATCTTCTCTTTCAAATTGTTTCGATATATATTTTATTGGCATGATCCTAGCAAATAAGATTTACAAAGACATAATATTTGCACCGAAAATCAATAAAGCCGAATTATATGTATTTTCATTTCGGCTTTCGAGAAGTGCCAAATTCTGTGCAATACTTGTGGGCGGGTGGGGCCTCGCCCATGACGCATCGCATTGACAAGACATTCATTATATTGCCCACAGCACACCTTGCGCCTCTTTCGGAATGTTGTTTCTGCGCAAAAATTAGCCAAAGCACGAGCTACACATACTATATCAGATATGAGTCAGTCAAGCTAATTAATATTAAGTAGAAGTATTTACACAAAACTCATTTGTACCGAGTCGTATCTTTAGCAGTCGGCAGTTACTTTTTTGTGACGAAAGCTGGTTTGTTATACCCATCGAAATTGTGGGCGTAGGGTGTGATGGGCTTTTTGTTAAGGTGTCGCTGATAGACGTAAGAAAGTATGGCAACTTCTATAGTTAATATACTTAATTGAATGTAAAGTGAGTTAATTAAACCTAGATATCGAGAATTACTGTAACCAACTACTTGAAATGAGTTATATACATGTATTTAGAGAAGAACTTATATAGAGATAATTTATTAATTTTTCCGAATTACCTCTAACTGTCTCTAAATGTAATATGTAGATCACTTTAAAATAAACTCATCAAAAAAGTCTCCTATGTTCTTTAAAATTTCACCAGGCATTAATCCTATATAGGATTGCTTATTTCCATCCCATTTCATATATTTTTACCAAAAACAAAAAACATATTTTCATAATGCGGTTACACTTGAGACACTCTTGTTGTTTTTGGCAAATTGTCTTGTTCTTCATGCTTGGTGTACCATCTGTTAATTAACTAGTCGCACTCATTAAAGAAAAAAAAAATACACCTACTTTTCGTTAATTATATTATGAGCCATACAAATATTAATTTGTTTTGTTTTGCACAGCTGGCGGCCATGGAATGTGCATAAAATTTCAATTTAAAAAAAAAAAACATACAAAAGCAAAAAAGAAAATGCGAATCTCTCGATATTTCGCTATCTCTGTCTTTGTGGGTGATCTATTTGCATGCTGACCCAAATGTATATATATATCATCCATACATATATTGCGCATACGACGCGGTCGCCCCGACACGTTTCCGCATGCCGAGCGTAAGAATTTCTGACATTTACCGCCGCACGATTGAATCATTGGAAAATTAAGCGAAAAAGAGAGAGAGAGAGAGAGAGAGATGGAGTAGGAAAAACCAGCTCGACTTTTCGCGTAGCTAACATATACGTATGAAAAGCGAAATATCGCATAAATAATTGCAATATTTACATTTTCTTTTTTTTTTTTTTTGCATCAGCCTGGAAAATGCCTAGCGGGGAGGCATGGAAATTCCCATGAACTCGAAGAGAAAAAAACCTAAACAAAGAAAAGCAGACAGCAAGCGCCAGCGTAAATTAAGTTGAGTGTTTTTTTCGCAGAAATATCTCAGGAATTTAATGGCATCATATGATATGATAAAAATATAAGAATATATAGATTGTAAATACCCTTAGCTAAAAGATATACTATAATCATAAAGATTGTGAATACCCTTAGCTCAGAAGTATTGCAAATTCCGTAGTAGTAACTCAGAGATAAGATAGTATTAGCGAAACTACGCTAGAGTAGTAGACTAAATTGCTTAGGCCATTTATATAGCGGATATTATTGATTGTATCTGTTATGAGTGACGGAAAAATAACAAGAAATTGTTTAAGTCTTAAGTCTTATAACTGAATTCAACTGATAGTAATAATAACAATAAATACTTGAAGAGTCGAGAAACGGAAATACTAGTAAATACTTTACTATATATATTATATATTATATTATTGTAATTTTCCACAATTTATAAGTTCATTTCTCTATAGTTTCTGTAGATAGCTAAAGCATTTGTAATATCCATTAGAAATTTCACAATTGTCTTAATTCTTTCATATGTTAAACTATTTAAAATAGTCATGATGACTTATGCAAATTGCTGTTTATCATAATCGGCCAAATGACTATACATAGAACATGAATCAGTTTGATTCTAAAGCTTTTCCTCCTTTCATTTGGCTGTTGTGTTTCAAGCAAATCTAATCGATAGTACCAAAATTGTTGCTATCTTAGACTCACAATTATGATTCAGCAAACAATCTATAATGTTCTTTTTTTTTTTCATTTTGTCACTAAGATCTATATGTGCTTAGGGCGTGTGTCTGCAGACATATGTTTGTGCCTGTTTTACCAATATCTAAATTGAATTTATGGCACAGTGTGCACTCAAAAAGCAATTAGTTCTTGTGAAATTAGATAAAAAGTTGAAGCGAGAGCTAAAGCAAATTGAATACCCTTTAACATATGATGAGAGTCTCACAGGTAATGAAAGTGAAAACCTGTTGAAATTATCCTTTCAACTAACTCTAACAGTAAGAAAATGCTCTACATCGCCACAGTTTACTCATCGTCAATTTCGAGCTATTCACTTCTTATACCCATTTTCCCCAATAAAAAAGAAAAGCACAGAACACACTCTACAGGTATTTACATACATGTCGCAATCCTTTACACCCCAGGCAACTTTTATTTCACAATTTATGGCCATTGAAACGGATTGCTCGAGGAGGAGCACAGAGTCAACAAACGGCTCAGACGAAGCGCACAAGCAGAGCGCATTAAATTGCAGACGTGCCCGCGCGTTTTTCAACTGCAATCGAAATGAAAATCAAGAGTAAAAAAAAAGAGCTGAAACAAATAAAAAGCAGTGAAAAATAAAAAAATAAAAATGAGAAAAATATGACGGGAAAGCAATTTATATTTCATGTCACGTACACACGACAACAGCGAGACAATAACGAAAACTTGCAAGAGTGCTTCAATCGAGAGTTGCACGACTAACAAATACCCTGCTATCCAGTTGTCTAACAGACTTTGCGATGAGCTGAGTTTAGTGTTGTTATTATTTATAGTTATTGGAGTAATGATTATTATAATCGACATTATCATTGTCTATTAGCATTAATAAGAATGTTAATTGTCATACTCTTAGGCATTGCCATTGTTAGGGACGTTAAGGAATTGGTATTTTGTGAATATCTTATTATTTTAAATATTATCATCATTATTAATCATCATTATTAATATTTGCATCGGCATCTAGAATAGCATTTTATCGTAATCAACATGTTAATTAGTCATTAAGAAGATTATTTCTTTCATCATTAGCTTATTATTCTAATTATCATTATTAATAGCAATAATTGCCATGATCTTCATTGTCATTATCGTTAATATTAAGGTGACTTATTTTAATTAAATTGAGCATTATTAGCTTTAATATAATTTCCATTCTGATATGGAACTTTTGGTTCTATGAATATTATCATTATCACCATGATTGATTTTAGTTCATCTTTAACTCAAAGACCATCAATGCAGAGAGTGATCGATATACTCCATCTACTCATTTTCAATGGGTATACATAAAGTGATATTAAAGCCCTCTACGACAGTTCGAAAAGAATATCCTACAAACTACCCCAAGTGCCTATTGTAAACCTAATGCTCACCTCCACCCACTCAAGATTTGAAATTTTAATTTGTTGCATGTATGCGAGGCATTGGTCAGCCGATTGAGCGCGTCTCTATCTCTCTCTCGGGGCGGATGCTTGTGCAACCTCGGTGTGAGCTCAGCTGTATCTATGTGCGACCTTCTTGGGCGTAATCTCAGGCGGAAATTACGCTTTTAATTTCAGATTTTCAGTCGCTTTAGCTCTGCGCTTAACTTTATCTAATTCTACTTCGATAAACTTATCGATTTTCTTCACCCACACAGCCGCACACGGAAGCACATTTACATATGTGTTTGTGCTGGCATTGCGTGTTCATTTTACAGTTATTGTTAGCTCTCCGGGCACACTTGTTTGTGGGCGTTCTACGCTCAACAATGAAAAATTTTCAAAATGTCGCCGCAATTAAACCACAGTCCGCCCGCCCACCCTTCAGTTCCGAGAGCTCAGAGACCCACAGCGCGCCCACTCGGTCACGCAATATGCATTCTTTATTTAGCCCAGGACAATGGGCAATGATAGGAGCAACAGCAGCAGTTGGCTTCGATGTCGACGTCAGTGTTTATTAATAATATATAACGTAATTTCACTGAAGAAATGTTTGCTTTAAGTTAACACAATTGTGGGAGGGTATATTTACTTAATAATTCAAAATCAACTTAAACATTATTTATATAATAATAATTTGTATAAAATATATATTCAAAATATTAGACATTTATATTGAACTTATGAAAGTTGATATATTAGAAACATCATATAAACAGTGTTGAATTTAATCAGACGTTAATTTAAACTTAGATGTCAAATTTAACTAGCTGATAAATTTTAAATAAAATTAAAGATAAAATAGATTCAAAGATTGCCATGACAATGGAGTTATGTTAAGTGTCATGTAAACAATTAAATTTAAATAATTAATTTTGAATTCTTGAAAATGATATATTATAAATAAATGAGAAAGCTAAACGAGTTGTATATATAGGGTAGATTTATTCAACTATGTAGTCAACACAGCCAGCGTTACTGCCTGTTGCTTATCAACATATGAATATCGATTAGTTCTGGTTGGGCCTAGAGCAAACTTACATTTAGTTTTGCGTGTAGGCTTTCATTATGTCACACAGATAACATGTAATCGGAGTGGCTTGTTAGTGCTTTACTCTCCCTAGTTGGTTTTCAACTTGAACCTCAATGCCAATGCTGTGTGTGTTTTTGAAAAAAAAAAAGATAAACTAATAATCAATCAATCATTTATCGCCCCCACAAGCATACTATTTATTTATTTCAATATTCGCTTGGAGTACGCAAAATGCTGATAACCCGACAGAAAAACCTGCTCTGTACACTTCCATTATGCCACTGGCGATTATAATTGAGCCCGTATAAACAAAAAGCCGTGCGCTTATCAGACTAATACCTCCCATACTGAATGGATTGTGTCGGCTGTGTTGTGGGGGCAACCAACTAACTTATCAGCGAGAAATGTAAACAAAGCTGCAGAATCTAAAGTTCATATACATACTTCCACACATTTAATTCATATAATGTCGACAAAATATTTAGTGCGCTCAACTTTTGCTATCAATAATATATGTATATCTATATATAATTATAAATGAATATATTTATATATTTTTTCTGTTTTGCAATTTCCGCGATTCAAGTTAAATAATACGTGCGTCTTTATCAAGCATCGAGTACAAAGTGCTGGGATTTCAGAGGTTTAACTAGCAAATGAACATTACAGGAAATCTATATTTACATAAAGTTTATTCACTGAAATTTTTAAAAGGGCGAAGGCAAATTCTAAGCAAAAGTAAGAGTTATAAAATAGTCATTTAAATTGTATTATAATTGAAAATTTGATCAACTTGCTATAAATTTATAATATAATGTAATCGCATTTCAATATGATATAATAGCTAAAACAGTTCCCATTACTAAACTCAAATATTTTCTTATTATATTGTCGCTTGTTTGTCATTTGCTTTGTACTAAAACGCCATTTACATTCTATTTGCTTTTGCTGGGCATTATTTATTTGTTAGTTGATGCTTTGTTCCACCCCTTTAATGGTTTCCCTTTTTGGCCGAAATACACATCCATTAGAACTGAACAAGACAAGTTTATTATGCGTCATTAATCAAGGCAGACAATAGATAAAGGATCTGCGAGCTGCCTTCGTTTGAGTATCTCTTACAAACAGGCATTGTGCTGTTATACTCTCTCGTCATGTCGAATAGAGTATATTGGTTTTTGTGTGGACTATATGACTATATTGATGAGTTTATTATAAGATTTTATTATCTAACACACCGAAAGATTGTTCATACTGTTTAGAATTATTTTGCAGGCCTTGCGTGGCATACTGGCCGATACTTAACTTTTGAGACCATATAAATTCTATCTTCTGTTAACTACCGCCACAGATAAAATCATAAAATGTTCATCTTTTATTCTAAAATTACCTTATATTATTAATGTTCCATAGTTTTTGTACCTTGAACGAGTGTAATGCAAACGTTTACCATGGACTTTGCACTGGTTTTTAGTGAGTGTCTCCTGCTTCTCACACTCATTATTGACACGTATTCGCGTTTATGATATTTACTTGTAGCTACCCATTTGCCTCACTAGTTTATTGACCAGGGTCAACGGAAGCCGTCAGTTGCCTGTCGGTCCACACACTGTTTGCCGAGGGGACGCCTTTGGGGGTAGGTCGTGGCATTGCGTCAGCGTCGGCGTCAACGTTGCGTATGAAAAGCAATGAAAATGCGCACCAGATTTGTTTATGGCCTTTGACTACTTAACACATTTATTTAGTCATTTTCAGTCTCTTTCTTTGTTTGTTATTGTATTTAAGGCTTAGTCACTTGACGCTTACAATTAGCCAGCTCTGTAAATTGCATTAATTTCTTACATGATATTCATTCACTGCAGGTGTTTTTGTTTTTGTTTTTTTGTGTGACTTTTTGAGCATTGTTTTTGCTGTCGCTTTCATGCCTTTCATGCAATATTTGGCTCAATGCCAAGTTACAAATGGTCTGTGTCACTGTGCCAAGTAAGCATAAAGAGACAATAATGTTTTTATAGAGTGCATCCTTAGTATATACCCTGTAACAAAGCTGAAAGTGTTCCACTTTTTATTATATAATAACAAACTAAAATATATAATGAAAATTGCATTCAAGCATACATATTTTTGCTTTCTGAGATTTTGGAAAATATAAAAATCACATAGAGACGCAAAAAGCTTAAAGTAGTAGTAAAATAAAATATAGATATCGACAAAAATATTATTTCAAATGGATCTCTTAACGTCTATTCCACCAATTCAACACCCATTGCTCTCTTTACCCTGTAAAATTGCAATCAATTTTAAGGAAACGTAACACAAATTATCCATTAGCATGAGAAATGTTCATTTGGATTGTCATGCATCGATTTTTAGGTTGCCCTTGTCCTTTCCAGTGAATACCCAAGCTCAAGTTCGGCTCGATAATCATGTCTATGCACAACCGTATTCAAATGAATCGAATTGGTACTCGATAGTTTGGTTTCCCCTTTTTCATATTAACAATAGGAAATTACGTTTGCAGCAGCTGTGCTGCGTGGGTCTAGTCGTAGCCACGTCATAAACCTGGCAAATAGCATAAATTTAACGTCTGACGTTGACAACGCTGACGATGACGTTGTCTGACGTCTGGCAATCTCTGTCTGGTATTGTTTATCTACTTGTCCGACGATCTGCCTATCTGCGGTTAGCGGCGCATCCATCAGATGTACACACATCTATATATACCACATGTATAGCTGCTGCCTTAGCTGATTGCAAATTGTTGTAATTTTCGCATCAGCAACTGCGCGATTTCGCATCGTGTTTATTTGTTTTGATTAGTATGCCATAAAACAAAATGCTTATCGATTATATTGTTTGTGGCATAGACGGGGGAATTTCGTAAGTAGATGATGTTGCCAGTACTCGCTAAACAATGCCTAACCAGATTCTTTCTCTCGATGGCGCTTAGCTCATCGCCAATTCTAAATGTGATAGACTAACAAAGCATATGACTTGTCTATTCTATAAAGTACATTTCACAACGAAATCTTTTCTATTATTGAGAAAATTATATGGAAATAAATATAGCTGAGAGTCTATTTAAGATTAACTGTGCGAACATCCGGTTTACATTAAAACTATTATTTATATTTTATTTATTATTACAATTACAATCCACTTGAATAACGCTTTGAATTTCCAAAGAAGAATATGGCAATAATTATAAAAGAATTATTAAAATCGTATAAAACAACAGTTTTTTTAAAATTTTTAAATACATATAAAATGGAAATATGCAGAAAATGTATAAATAACAGAACAAATAAAATATACAATAAAAATATAATTTAATTTATCAAATATAAATACATAAAAATAAATAATAAAACATTTATAAAATATATGAAATAAAAATAATAATAAATATAAATAAATAAAAATAATAATAAATATAAATAAATAAGATAATAATAAATAAAATAAAATAAATAAAATATTTTATATTTTTATTATATTTAATCCTTACACAAACAAGTATTAAATTGTCATTTTTTATCACATACACATACATATATGTAGACATCAAACATTTAATAATCATGACTTAGTCATCAATTGAATAACATTAGAAGAACTTATCAATTAATTTCAATGTAACTGTTATATAATTAAATTTTTTTCTATAAATACAATACACCAAGCTTTTCTACTTGTTTGTTCAGTTCATTTACTCGTTTCCCAACAATTTTTCTGCAATGGTTTTGAACGCATTTCCACTTGCTTTCCTTGGCTTTCCTATATATGAATGATGTCATCGCACATTTTCGCGTCCGTTTCTATGTTTCCTCTCCAGAAATATTGTCGTTTATCGCACAAAAATAAAATGAAAAAATAAAAAAGTTGCGTCTGACATTTGACAGTGAAACACTTTCATTTTATTTGCTGTAGTTGTTGTTGTCGCTGGTGTTGCCTGTCAGCGCTGTCGGCGTCAACGTCGACGTCGCCGTTTGCTTGATAAGTTGAAATAGTTGTTGTTCTTGTTGCCGTATGCCCCCGGGGGCGGCATAAACGGAACCTCATTTATAACATAGTGTTTTGATAAGCACCTAAAAGCGCTTAGTTTAGTTTTACAATTCGACGCGACAGCACTTATTTATTAAATATAAATATGAATATAAATAAATAAATTATATATGTGAATATTTAATAAAAACTTTATATATATCTATATGAGTTTTTGTGAAATGTTTTCCTATTTAGTATATATATATTTTGTCATATAGTTATTTAAAAAAATTATTAATACAATGCTGATGACACAACAAAAAGGCAAGTTTGAGTCTTAATCAAACGTATGAATCTTGTGTTCTTAACTTTGCGACGAGCCTAAGTTGTTTTATTTTATTTATTTTGCGATTATTTATTAAAGATTCAGAAGATGGCAAGGGAAAAATATCACACTTCAATTTGTAATAACAAGTACTTTTGGGACTGTAAAAGTGATTTTAAAGATATATAGTACTTAACACATGTGTGAGAGTGAAATATAATAGATTACTTAAATATGATTGTTGAACCAGTGAGACTTTTCGTATAGCTTCAAGTTAATATAGCCAAGTCTATTACCCAATGTTTGCATTATTTTCAATATTTACGCAATTTGTAGAGCTGCAGATACGAATTGATAATTAATTTCTGATGAGCGCCGGCATGATCAACCTAATGCGCTATGAGACTAAAGTAAACATATGAAAAAAAAAAAATAAAAAAAACGGGAAAATACAAATCCAAAATCTATTAAATCAACTGTCGGCTTTAAATTAAAGTGCTAAGTGTTGGGCCTATCCTAATCAATCAACAAAACACTTTGAGTAGATTCAAAATATGAAAAATTAGTGCCAATCGATTTTTTTTTTTTATACCCTGAACCCATTGAAAATGGGAAATCAGGGTATAATGGTTTTGTTAAAAGTATGTAACAGGCAGAAGGAGGCGTGGCAGACCCCACAAAGTATATATATTCTTGATCAGGGCGACGAGCTGAGTTGATTTAGCCCTGTCCGTCTGTCTGTCCGTCCGTCCGTCCGTCCGTCCGTCCGTCCGTCCGTCCGTCCGTCCGTATGTATGAACGCGTCGATTTCAGAAGATATAAGAGCTAGAGACTTCAACTTTTTTTTTAAATGTCCGTATATATCACGCGCAGATCGAGTTTATCACTAAAAAACGATAACTCATTCCGATACTTTTTTATCGATAAAAAACCTTATCGAAGATCAGTTAAAAAATTATATCTCCTACATCTTTCAAGCTAGAGTCTCCAAATTTAAAACGAATATTAAGATACATTTTAGACAATTTCGGTTTTTGTTAAAATTTACCCCCCACCCCTAAATCCATCCCCTCACCCTCATCTTTGTAAAAGTCGTATATCAAATACTAGAGACTTGTCCTTCGGTATACACATACATTTAAACATCATGATTACTTTCTGAAAGTTTCATTACGATCGTACGTCCAGAAATTAAATTATTCAACAAATAAGTTCTCATTATATTGCCAACACTGCAGCGCAACCCAAGCGCAATCGCCTGTATATGTGAGTGTATGTGTATGCGTGTGTTTATTTGTATGTTTGTGCGTTTGTTTGTTTGTACTCGTGTGTGTGTGTGTGCTATTTATTATTGAAATATCAGTTGCTTGTAGGGTTCAGGGGATCTCGTAGTCGAGCAGTGTCGACTAGAGCTTTCTTACTTGTTTTCAAATAATTTTTCCGAGATATAAAGTTTATAATGCTAATAATTGTAACTAGTACGAGGTTTGCATAATAATGTATGGAATATGGTATTATATATTTTATTCTATTTATTTGTAATAATAAAAAAGTAAATATAGTATATTCTTTATTGTTACATTTACTATTTAATTAATTTATTAGTCCTTATTATATTTGGCTTAATCAGTATTTGTAAATGTCTAGTTCATTCAGCTTTGGTAGCACCCTTAAGTCGCCTCATTTAGCACTAACATAATAGTTAGCTATCTATTCATTTTACGTGCTTGTAAGCTCAAACGAAAATGACTTGGTTTATAGCCTATCACATAATACTCTGATCCACGCCGCACCACGAGGTGCATTTTGTGGCCCCAGAGCTACAAAAACTTCTCCTGCTGCTCCTCTTCCCCCTTCGGCAGCTGGCTTCTTCGTCTTCTCTCTTGGCCCGCCAAGCAGTGCACATTTTTCATGATTTCGGCTCCTCGGGGCATTTGTTGCGCAATTTGTGCAGGCACTTGGTACCACCTAAAGTAGGTCAGGCCGAGGGGGTATACACGTATATACATATACAGTTACATATACATATTTGAGTATAAGATTTTTGTGTGTGAAGTGGTGACAGTAATTTACAAGGATCTCTCTGTGCTTGTCTTGCAGGCCAGCTGCTGTGCAGTCGCCACCCACTTGTGAGTCGCTGATAATGCGGGTAAGTTGACACAATTAAACGCACTCTTAGAGCTCTTTTCCCCAGATATGGCAGTGGCATTCATTAAGAGTGTACCTACCTCATTAACACTTCACCCACAGACGACGAACAGGTGACATACCGAAGAGCCAGCGAGTAAAAGTGTTGCGGGATACCCTGTAAGAGGGTTTTCCTTTTTCCTTCTCAGAACTGTTAGATGAACTCTTTACTATTATAATTAGTTATGTTGTTTACTATTCATTACAATACAGAAACGGAAGAGTATATTAGTAAATGATATCTCAATTGCTGAGCTCTATGAGATCTATTCAAATAGGACAATTTCTGTCGTATCAGAAGACGAAATGTGTTAAAGAGAACCAAATGTTATTTAAACTATTTTTAATAAATTTTAAATTAATCAGTATGGGAATTCCATACTCAGGAGAATTTATATAGCATCGTGCTGCAGTAATTTTAGACAGCTATAAAGATATAATAATACCTGAAAAAAGTAATGTACAATCATATAAATTCCAACCTCATAACCTAATTCCAACCTTTAGCACCTTTGGTAATACAGGGTATAAACGTGGCAAGAGCTTACATTAAATTTGTGCTCTTAATGACTTGAAGGTGTTTAAGAGTCTGCGAGCGTGTGAGTGTGTCTACAGCTCTTTCGGTGTATAAGAGACGGTCATAAAGCGGAAGATATCAAACTACCCACATGGGATGCTGTGGGAGTTGCCAGCAATGAAGGTCAGCTAGTCGGCAGGAAGGACTATGCTATGAAAAGCTAATAAATATGCTGCTGCACTTAATGGCCGAGCATAGCAGTAAAAGTTTTCCATTTAGTTCGAAGAGAAGTCCCAAAAGTTAGTCCACCTTAAAGGTCAAAAGTGCAAGTACATCTAAATCAGGTGAAATCAAAGCGCACTTAGTAGTAGTTGCAAGACGTCGTAGTTCCCTTGCCTCATGTGTGATTTCCCTTTGCACACACTCAAAGTCAAATCCATTTACGCTTCGCTTTGTCAAGGTCAATGTCTTTCTAGATGTCTGTATGACTCAGCGTCTCTAAGATAGCTCTCTTGTCGTTCTCTCTCTCTCTCTCTCTCTCTCTCTCTCTCTGTCTCTCTCTTTCCCTCTGCACAATAGAGAAATCACTCAAGCATCCATTATTATTATTTTTTTCTTTCAATCAAGACACGTTATGGCCTCTTTTGAACTTTCAGTACGTGTCGTTGCGGCCAAGTTGAGCGTTTTATGTAAGTCGAGCCGAATAATCAGCTCTTTACAGAGCTTAGCTCAGTGCTTGCAGCGTAATGTAAAACGTATCACAAAGCTACTTAGTGGTATACATAATGCTGGCTTACTAGCCGGATGAATATTGGCAAACCATCTCACCTTTGTTAGTTTAAAGTAATTCCAAAGCAAATATATTGCACCTTAAATAGATAACTATAAACTATATTTAAACGCAAGTTTTTAAATAAATATAGAAAAATAAAAATAAAATATATTCAAGAAAAATATATTCATAATTATTTCATTAAATTATGAATTTATATAAATAAAATTTTAACCTTTTTGAATTATTATCAAATTCGGTAATCAAAAATATTTGTCGTTTTGTATTGAAATTTTTTATTTTTTATTTCAAACTGTTTTTATTTATTATTATTATTGCGATTTTTATTTATTTATTTTTTTTTTTTCAATTATAATTTTCTTAGTTTGTAATTAATTTTTATTGAATAAATTTTTATAAAATAAATAACAAATATCAAAATATCAAAATAAAATAAAATAAAAAAATAAGTAAACATAACTTTGAGTTTTAAGAAACTTTTGCAAACCATTCGTGTTCCTTTTGCGCTTTTTCTCAAGCAAAGCTTAGTTTCCGCTCATATATTTTTTCTCTTGCCAATTTAGGCTTTTGCTCTGTGCAGTTTTTGTTTACTATATCAACAGCAACAACTCTGAAAAGTTCTTATCTTTTTTGCTTCCGTGCTTATCTTTATGAGCACTCAGCCGACACTCGTTCGGCTTCGACCTCCAGACTGACATATGCGAGCATCTGCCCCGGCAAAGAATGCCCGCTGTGTGTTGTGTTTTATACATCATTAGCACTCAAATACTTCTTCTTTCTTTTTTCGAGTGCCTAAATGAAAGGGGCCAAAAGGGGGCAGCCCGAAAACAACAAATTTCATCGAGCATTAAGCGAGAAGCCAAGCGAATGCAAATCATTCGAACATGTGTGCAGCAGCTGCAGCCAGCGAATGGGTGGCCAAGGAAAGTGGGTATACAATGCCCGAGCTCCTCAATAAAACAGTTGTCGCATGGGTGAATCGAGGAGTTGTTGAATGAGATTAGACAGTGAACCTAAAATATAGAGCACACTAAAAAATAATAATTATCTTTTATATCTTACTTTAGAATTCAAATTATGTTTTGAAATTTATATCTTTGCTTTCTTCTATAAAAGATGTTTATTAAAAATTTAATACTCTATCAATAAAACTTACTCAGATCAACTGTTCGGTGGCCCCTCGCTCATCCACATGACCAACATGATTCGGGCTATGAATTCATTTATCACTTTGTCGTTGCTTTTATCGAACCGCCGGATCTCTGACAACAAGCAGAGACTTTTGTATAGCGATAGAGAAAGACAGACAGCGAGAGAGACAGCGGGATGCATGTCGATTTCAGCATGCGAGGAGGGGGAGGCAGTTAAAGAAGCATCAGATAATTCAATCAGTCCATTTGGCACACTCAACAAATGAATATGTCTCTCTCAGTTAACAGATATTGTGTGAGAACTTGACCGTGACACGGCGCCCACGATCAGGCCAAAATGACATAGGTTAAAGCTGAAAACAAAGCAAGGCAATGAAGTGCCAGGTGGAATGCATATACTCATCACTCAGGTATTATATAATATCTGCATAATCATTGCACAAATTGAACAATTGCATTTCTGTTGAAATTGACAAGTCAGAGTTCAATGAGAACATGTGAACATTGTTGACAACAACACAGGGCTAGATAGATTGTTGAATAGTATAGTAAGAGAGTCTATCAGCGGTTGTAGTGATCGTCAATCAGCAACACACAGCGCACGATTGCATAAGGACGTAGTTGATAATACTAAAAAATTCAATAGTAAAAATTCGATAATTATTTATATTTTAGATTGATGTCTTACAATTTTTTTTATAATTCTTAAATTAATTCTTATTGAGTCTCCTTTATGCAGAAATTTCTTTATAGAATTTATATTTTTTTTTCCTTGTAATCATGCAATCAGCTTTTACATTTTTTTTTTTTTTTTTTTTTTTTTTTTTTTTTTTATATATACAATTTTTTTTATACAATCTCTAAAACCCCTTTTCTGTAGCTGATATTGTATTGCTTATATAGAAATTTTTATTCACCTATTCTGCATATTCAGTTTTATTTTATCATCTGATCTTATCTTCAGCAGTTTTTTTACCCTCTATAAATATCCCTTATCTCATTTCTATTTTATTCATGTCCGTTTACTTTCTTTCTTCCGACTCAGTTTGTATCTATGTCTCAAGTTTATTTCACAATATGGTTGACGTTGCAATTAAACCCGGATCTTTTTCTCAGTTTTCATTTTAGTGGGCGTATTGCAATATATTAGCAAGCTATACATAGTTTTGAAATGCGCACCCAAATCTCACTTGATTCGCACGATTTGCTTCGACAATTTTTGTTTACAGTTCGGCTGTCATCAGCCGGCATGCGTTGATGCTTTGTTGACCGAGATGCAGATATATTTGTATGTATATATACGTATATATATTATGTGTACAATAAATATTTGTGCACTCAGTGGTATGTTTAGCAATGAGTGCGCTCACTCTTCTCTTTCTCACATCTGTTTTGCTGTTTTTTTTTGCTGCTGCGTCATTGTTAATAATAATAAACGGGTGATGATGGTGATGATGATGCGGCAAGGTAAAGGTCAACAAAGTAAATTTGTGAGCACTCGTTAATTGACTTCTGCACCAAAAGGTCTTAAGACACTGATTGGAATTGATTAGTGAAGACAGACTATCAATTTTTTAGTGCAAATGCACTTAATATATCATTTCAATTGTCAACTAAGTGCAAATTAAATCTGTTTCCATATCAGGGTATTCTGTGTGTAGTTCTCATTAAAAAACCATCAGTACATGCTGCGTGTAGAACTCTCTAATTTATCAACTGGACTTTTACTACACACGCACAGACTTTTTTTTTTGCAATCAGCAAGGGATAAGCCAAGGAACACAATAAAACAACATTGTGCACCGCCTTGAGGCAGTTCGTGTTTACCAGGCGCACCCACAAATGAGTGTGCAAGAACTCAAAGGAAACAGAGGGATGATCGACTAGAGTAAGCCTAGAAAAAGGACTCAAATGATGTAAGAGAGTCTAGCACATACAGAAATATCCATGTATTAAACGGGGAAGGAAATCTGTTTATTTGTTAATCAATCGTACTGCATATGCTCAACTATTGCTTTACAACTCTCCAGGGTATTTTCAGCATAAAGTTGCGGTCAATCAAGTTACTCAGTCATATGCTCACTTTTCTCGGAAGGTTTCCTTTTCCGTTGACCACACTAGGCATTGCTCCCTAAGCCTTTTCACTTTACGGTCTTTCTAATTCCGTAAAGGTTTATTTTGGGTGCGGTCCCATGTGCGTGGTCAACCAGCCCACACAACAAACTCTGCACAAGAGATTTTCGGGGTGATATTGCAGATATATGTATATATTTTACGACGGGGTGTGTGCACTCGAGGCTCAATCTCTTCTTTTCGTTATTTTGTTGCCTGTGGCAATAACTGGGTTAATGGGTTTCGGTTATGATTGGTCTGGCAATGTTTATCCAACTGATTGGGCTATATTCAGCTAATGGATATAATGGACGTAATTGGCTTGCAACAGATTTGTTTGTTGCCCATCGCAAATGTTGTCAGGTTAAAGCGAGGATTTCAAGTGGATTGAAGAGAGAAAAATCTGAGAGCCTGAAAGTCCCGTTTAATTGAATAATTCGAATTGAATAATATGAGTATACCATATTGAGTATTTCAGACTTTAAATAGTAGATCTAAAAGGTTATAGTATTTAATAGAAGCATAGTACAAACATAAGTAAGAATATTCGTATATGCATGGGATATTTAATTCTAAAATATATTGATAATTGGCCAAAAATAAAAAATTAAAAAAATTAATAAACATCATAGGTATTATGGTTTTTAACAAAAATTGTATTTTTTTATCTAAAAGTTCTTCAAAAAATATGTAACATTGTTTCTTCTCCTTATGAAGTTTTTATCAACAGATATTTTTTGCAAAAAAAAAGGAAATATTGCAATTTTAAACTCAAACTTGTTCACTAAAGTCGACAAACTTTAATAACAATCTTAACTTTATCCTCAGATGAGTAAAGCTCATCTATTCACATATTGTCCTGAACTAATTCCAATTGAAAATACAATTCAATTTCTTCGCCAATTTGCAACTTTTGCATGCACTTAAATAAAATCCAACATGCACTGCAAGAAAAACCCCATGTTTTCTGTACAAATCTCTATCTTTATTTATAATCTACAGCAATCAGCTGTTCTTTTTACATGCCTTTTTATTGTTCTCTGCTCAAATCAACTTTGCTTTAATTGTTTGTTGAGATTAGTTGCCAAAGCAAAAAGGCACGCAGCTCGATGAGAAAAAGAGACAACAGCAGCGTCAACAGCATTATTGTCTTGGTTCTTAGAATTGATCAGAGAGTGGTGCTATATATAAAATTAGTCTGCAGCCGAAGAAATGTCGCAAATGGCAAACTCACAAAAGATATCAACGTAGGCGGCTAGCCGATGATGTTGGCGCATGTTTGTCTTCGTCCTCTGTTTGTTATTATAATTATTTTGTTATTTATCAGTCTTCGACTAACACTCATCGCGATCGGTTGTCTGTTCTGATAAGCTCGTCTCACTCAGTTTCTATACACCTCTTCGTTCTCTCTTCCCTTTCTTGCTCGTTCTTTTGCACGCGGTCACATTCACACGAATAAGTCTGCGTACGCATAATACAGCCATGGCCCCGGGGCCACCTAACATAATGGAAAACAGATTTTCACTACTAAGTGATAGTCCAAAAGCCAAAAAGAAAAGACACAACCAAAAAATCCCGTTTGACTTCCCCGAACTCCCCGAAAATACACCACCCGCACAGAACCCCAAATATATAACTTTGTCTGCTAAGAATGAGGAGAAACCTTTATCTGAATATTCTTGCTTCGCCATAAATAGGGCAATAAAGCTCATTAGTCCTGAAGTCCTTTCCATTTCGTCATTACGTGATGGCAGTCTTCTTTTACTGGTAAAAAGCAAAGAAGTCGCTGATAGATTTATCACAACAAAACACTTACCGGGTATTTGTGAGGTTAACTGTAAACTGCACGACTCCCTCAATAATATAAAGGGCACAATCTATGCTCCGTTCCTCAACAATGTACCAGAAGAAGAAATTGTACAAGAATTAAAACTTCAAAATGTGGTCTCAGTATACAAATTTACCAAAAAATTCGATGGAAAAGTGAAACCTTCCGGTGTGGTACTAGTCACCTTCGAGTTATTTACACTTCCAAACAAACTCTCTATTGCCTGGAATAATGTTAAGGTAAGGGAGTATATTCCCAACCCTATGCGGTGTAAAAACTGCCAACTTCTCGGTCATACTGTTAAACATTGCAAAAATTCTGCTATTTGTGTTAACTGCAACCTCCCACCCCACCCTAATGATGAATGCTCCCGGACACAATGCGCAAATTGTGGTGCTGGCCATCCCGCCTCGTCGCCTACGTGCAATAAATATGTTGAACAAAGAGAAATTCTGAAAATTAAAACTCGTAATAAGTGCAGCATACGTGAAGCCAAAACATTGCTTAACCAAATCAGCCCCTCTATCACTTCTTTATCTTTCGCCAAAGTAGCCGCCTCTGCGATCTCCACGCAAGCTAAAGATAACGCACACACAAAAACCATCATAAACAAAGATAACAACTTTACAACTGTAAACGAAAAGTCAATGCAGACAAATACCAACCAAAAATCTCTTTCATCTCCCTTATCTCCCCCCTCCACTTCAACACCAAAAACTTACGTACCAAAACAAAACAAACAATACGATAGTGAAACAGCTACCGTTAACCAAAGCACACAGCATAATAATGATCTAGTTAATTCCAGATCTACATACGTACAAAACCAAACAAATGAAATAAATTCGGCAATTCTATTGCCCACACGTCTTGAATCGATTAATACAGTTTCGGACGAGTCAATGGATGACTCTTCCTCTTAACTTCTACTTCTCTTATCATAATTTTTTCTACACATAACATCTGCTTCTCTTTTATATCCCAATGTCTATTAAAATTCTAAATTGGAACATAAATGGATATATTAATAATTACCATGAACTTATTATATTAATTAAAGAAAAAAACCCAGATGTTATGTGCATACAAGAAACTCATTTAGCTAACACCGCTAAAAATATAATTTTCCCTAAACCATATATTGGTTATTTTAAAAACTCGAGTTCCATGCAAAAAGAAGGCATTTGCTTTCTAATTAAACGCCACATTCCCCATAAAAATATCGCTATTAGGAGTAACATTCTCTGTGATGCTCTCCAATTAGATCTCAACAATAAAATTACTCTAATCAATGTATACATACCACCAATTAAATATTTTCATGAAAACGACCTTTTGGGTTTACTTGTTAATATTCGCACTCCATTGCTAATTAATGGAGATTTTAATTCCTGGAGCCCTCTATGGGGATCTGCATGCCTAAACGCACGCGGCAAAAAAGTGGAAAAATTTATCTCTCAATCAAATCTCTCAGTTTTAAATAATGGATCACCAACCCACTTCTCAACCCACTCCACTTTTACTTGTGTTGATATTACCCTGGTTTCAGCTGATATTCTACACCGGTGCTCTTGGTCAATTGATAAGTTTTTACACGGCAGCGACCACTTCCCCAGCATAACCAATATTATCACACAATTTCGGCCCGAAAAAACAATTCCCACTGCAAAATACAAAACTGATGCAGCAAATTGGGACAAATTTAAGTTAAGCCTCTCTTCCAGTTTAACAGATTGCTCATATGTCAACATCCATCATGGCGTAGCCAAGCTAACCAAAGCCATTCGCAAGGCAGCAAATGAGTCTATCCCCCAAACTAAAGGTATACCCCTTAGAGTTAGCCCTGTCTGGTGGAATAAGGACACAAAAAAATTGCGCGATGAAAAACAAAAACTGTGGCAGATCTTTAAGCGCAACATGAATACCATCAACTTAATTGCTTATAAAAAAGCCAACGCATTATTCAAAAGAGAAACAAAAATCGCTAAAAGATCAGCTCTGTTTAACTTCACATCCCGGATCTCGCCAAAATCCTCTATGACCCAAATCTGGTCTGACGTAAAGCGTCTAACTGGCTCGCCCAGCGTACCACTGAAAAGCCTTAAAGTTGGCGAACTTGTATTAACATCTGCACAAGATATTTCAGAAGCGCTCGGCGTTATGTGGTCAAATCTTTCCAAAGACAATAACTTTTCGCCCGAATATATTCTTAATAAAGATATGACAATCAATAGAACTTACACCCCTACTAGTGTTAACCCTAAAGCTAAATATTTAGAGTCAAACATATCCCTATCCGAACTGAATGCATCACTTGCGCATACTAAAGGTAAAACACCCGGTTTCGACCGCATCTCATACCCTATCATAAAAAACCTCACTGATAACGCTAAACTCATGTTAATTAATATCTATAACGATATGCTACACAACGGTTCCTACCCCCACACATGGAAAATGGCAATCGTGTTACCTATTCCGAAACCAAAGAAGCCTGCGCATCATATTAATAGCTTTCGTCCAATATCTCTTCTCTCCTGCCTTGCCAAGCTTTTTGAAAAAATTCTCTCTCGCCGCCTAATGTGGCTCGTCACAAAAAATAATCTTATTTCCCACAATCAAAATGCTTTTAAACGCAAACACGGAACGATCGACTCTCTCCTGCAGATCCATCATTTCGTGTCGGATGCCCTTTCAGAAAAAAATCATGTCTCCATTTTGGGAACTGATTTCGAAAAGGCATTCGATCGCGTTGGTATACATGCTGTTCTTAATCAACTTGACCTATGGAAAGTTGGTCCAAGGGTCTTTAATATAGTAAAGGCCTTTATGGCTCAACGCTCCTTTAGAGTTCGAGTTAATAATAAGTTATCAAATACCTACTGCTTATACAACGGCATCCCACAAGGCTCCCCACTCTCGGTATCTTTATTCATAATCGCCTTTGAAAAATTAAACTCGATTGTTCGTAATCACAAAAATATAAAACTCACAGCATATGCAGATGATGCTATCATTTATACGAAGATAAAAGACACTGTTGCCGCAAATAACGCTCTTAGCCGAGTCCTTAATGATATTAAAACGTGGGGAGACTTATCGGGTGCCACCCTCTCAATAGAAAAATGCAAATTACTGCATATTTGCAGAAAGCGTAATTGTTCCATTGGACAAATATCCTTTAATAATAATAATATAGAGTTAGTTAATAGCCTAAAAATACTTGGAATTGTATTTGATAAGAACTTTAATTTTGTACAACACTGCCTAGAATTAAGATCAAACTTAGAATCTAGAATAAATATTATTAAATTTTTAAGTTCAAAATTTTCAAATATTCATATAAACACGCTAACATACATAACAAAAGCTCTTATCCTCTCCAAATTGGATTATGGTCTGCCAATCTACGGTTGTTGCTCCGACTCCACCCTCAAAAAAATTATGCCTCCATACCACACAGCCGTCCGGCGTAGCATTAATGCGTATCCAACCTCACCGATCAAATGTATCCTTGCGGAAGCTGGACTGCCCTCTATCAAAGATAGGTTGGTGGTATCTACAACAAAACTCTTAGCCAAACTCTGCACCACGCCAAATTTTCTACTACTAAAATGCTTCAAGAGCGCTATTGCAGCCAAAAAAAATTACAAAACAATGTCCACTATAAGAAGATGTGCAGCTATCCTACGCAAGTCAAATATCCTCATACCATGTCATCCCAAGAAACCACCATGCAAGCCCCCTTGGCTACTGGAAGATGTTAATATCAATCTCGTCATCCACGCCCATAAAAAGAAGAACACCAGCAGCGATACTTTCAAGCAACTTTATCGACAGGAAAGAGATAAATACCGAAACCGGACCTGGCTGTTCTCAGACGCTTCGAAATCTGGAGACTACACATCCTTTGCAGTGGTCTGTAATCAAAATGTTACCATAGCCCACGGCCTACTTCCAAATTACTACTCCATCTTCACGGCAGAGGCTTTTGCTGTTTTAAAAGCTTGTCATTTCGCTCAGAAAAACAAAGGCAAATTTATTATCTGCACAGACAGCCTGTCCACACTAACTGCAGTAAAAAATCTCAACTGCTATAACGATATTATCAGTGACATCCGCAGCTTATGCATCGCAAACAATATTGTGCTTATTTGGGTACCCAGTCACCAAGGAATCCCTGGCAATGAAAACGCGGATACAGCAGCTAATTTAGTTGCACAATATCCAACCATCATGCATATTCCATTAGCTGAGACTGACATCCGCTTACAACTTATTCGGCACGCCAACATAACTTCATGCGACTGGAATAACTTCCACCATCGCTACAAAACGTACAACGCTACTGGACTTAGCAGCAAATATCCCCCCAATACCCGAAAACAGGAGTGGTCAACTTTTGTTCGTCTGCGTATTGGACACACACAATTTTCACACGGTCACCTACTTACGGGCTCTGCGCCTCCTCTTTGCAGCTGTAACAACAACAGCAACACACGTAAAACGGTAGACCATATACTTGACCAATGCCCAACCTACCAACGGGAGAGGATAAGACTCTTCGGCAACACACCTCCTACCACACTACTTAGCGAACCTACAGCTGTAAATATTAATTTAATTGTTAAGTTTATAAATCTTTGTAATATTTTTCATCCAATTTAACTTCCAACATTCACGTCGATGGCCCTCGTAGCTAGCACGTTTAATAATTTTTAGATTTATATTTTTTTATATATTATCTAATAAATAAATAATAATAATTGTTATTTATCTTTACTGATTAGGCCCGTTCCGGAAAGGAAGCAGTTTATTGGTTTTGTGCAATAGCCGTCTATGTATTGAAGATATGTAGAAATTATTAAAATATATATATATTTCGTATATATATATATGTATAGTTATGGCTCCTAATTATGTCTCCTAGGTTATAATCTTTTATAGATTTCTAAAATGAAGCAAAGAGTCGCACATTAATCAACAGTAAGATTTGTATGCTCGTGCACAAAATATTTATTAAATATAAAAAATTATAAATTTTAGAGAAGTTTTTTTTTTTAACTTTAATATTGTATTAGCCGAGAATTATAAAAAAGAGCCTTTTGGAGGCTTGGTAAATAAGAAATAAACTATATATACGAATATTGTGCAGCTAGATCTCTGAAAATGAACAGTAAATTTATCACAGAATATGATTTTACTGATTAAGAATGGCAAACCACAATATTCACAATAATCTATTCTTAAAATTCTTTGCCGGCAAACATAAAATCACCATCAATTATGACGCTGATGATAATGCGTCATCCATTTGCAAAAGCCGACAACAAATAAAGAACTTTTTTATAATAATTTAGGAAAGCACGCGAAATACAGCCAAGTCCAAATAGAACGCATCATGAGGTAATCTTGGCACGATTCAATCTCTATCTGTCTCCCTCTTTCGCTGTGCTGTCTCTACTTATGGTATCTTGCGTGTTGGCCCTTTTAATTACTTAAGTGCGGCAGATCAATTTATGCGATGAATTTTACTCACCTTATTGCGTTTTGATTGACGACTATTCTAGCGTTACGATTAGGCGCCTCGAAAACTTCGTCTTTCTAATGACAAGCGAAATTGATGACAGTTATAATTGGATGGAATTGGCAGGGATGAATGACCTAAAGATGCTCTGTAATAGAATATGATGTGAAGTGATTATGACATGAGTTGTTTCTGTGAGATTCTGAAGTGAAATGCAAAACTCCTAGTCCTTAAGAGAACTAAACAACAGAAGAAACTGTCTATATTTGTATGTAAGTCTGTCTGTTTCTCCGTCTGTTTGCTTAATACAAGCAAGGGACGTAGAAGAACTCCAGAAGATCATTTAAGTTGCCTATATGTATGCAGCGGAATTCATTTCGTATATATATTTAAGTAAAACGACTATAGAGTGCTTAAAGCAGCAGAGAGTGCTCCCATTGGTCCCTTAAATTTCGACTATGACGAGCTCTACCTAGCGTTGGGCTCAACATTTGAGAGCAACTTAGTGCTTGAGTGGAAGTCGCCCTATATAAAGGGCAGCAGCTGCAGCATTTCTTCAGTCGCCCAGCCCTGGTGGGGGTCAGTCGTGCAGTGCAGTGAAGTGAAGTAAAGTGTGTGATCATTCAGCTAAACCTTATAAAGACTTGGAGGAAACAGATAGAGGAAATAATGAGAAGAAATACTGGGAAGGAATAATTAGAGTCAAGTGTTAGAGAATTGTACTGTACTTATAATAATGACGTTTGCAAAATTTAATTTCGATAAATGTAAAATATGTTTACTCTTCAATTTATAATTGAATAATGATTGGAGCTCAACGAAGGTTATTGAAAATATAATTTTTATTAAGGCACTCGATTGAAAAAGGTTTTATGATGTGGGAAATAATAATATATTTTTAATTTACTTGTAAATTGCCATTTGTCATGACCGTCGTAAAAGACATTTTGGATCGATTCGAAAGGAATACTTTGACAGACAATGAAAACAAAATGATTAGGTAGTTAAAGATTTTTCTGTTCGATTTTCATCCGACTTTTCTATATATCTATATAAGTTATATATCTATTGAAGTTACACACACAAAACGAAATATAGAAACTAACACTGATTTTCACACCGATTTCCCTTTGGCTATTCTTGCAGGTGGACGCATGGTATGACTTCAAGGCCGAAGCCATGCACAAATTGTAAACATGGCTGTCAAGTAGCACAACAAAACAATTGAGAGGAAACTTAAAATATTAGAAATTTATGTAAACATACAGAAAGGATACATCGCCAGAGAACAATAATAACAAAGCCAACCACAACAGTTTACGAAAAGGGGAAATTTTTTAGTTTACGGAGCAACAGGGCAGCCGCTAGAGTCAAAGTTCTACAGCTTAAGACACCTGTTTGAGGCGGTGCTTGGCGACCGCCCAAAGCCGATTTGGTTTCACATTTTTTTGGGAACTAGGTGGCAACGCCGCAACGCAACGGCTTGTAGACAAGGCAATTGATGACACTACTTGGGCCTAGCGCCCCTGGCATGGCCTTTATGATGAAAAAGAAAAAGTACAAGTTTAATGTGGAGGTCCAGCTGCAAGATCTGGTCGAGGTGGCTCTGGTCAATGAGGTGCTCTTTGCCAAGATACGGCTACTGGACGGTGGCAACTTTCAGGAATACAGCAGTCGGTGAGTTGTCGATAAAAATGCATAGATCTATCGTTATCGTTATCGATTTTATATCGACATTAATGATTCTATATGTATTAAAGCTAGCCAATGTTTGCTAGAAATTTTAATTTTAATTACTAGTAATGAAAACTATTGGCAAACAATTAACTAAAAATAATTAAAGCATTTAATGAATAATCGAACTTAATTCTAACAGCTTTAACAAATTTTTAAATTTATTTATATTCAATTTATTAACATTCATGTAACCAGTGAGGAGGTCCGCAATCATCGCGTTGAATGGAATCGCAGCTTTGAGTTTCCCTGCAAGATGAGCGCCAATGCCTCCACAGGCGTCCTAGATCCCTGCCATTTGCGCATCTCCATCCGCAAGGAAATGAAGGGCGGCCGCAGCTACTACAAGCTCGGCTTTATCGATCTAAATCTGGCGGAATTTGCCGGCGCCGGTCTGACCTCACGTCGCTTTCTGCTCGAGGGATACGATGCACGCCATCGACTGGATAACTCAATGCTGAGGGTTAGCATCAAAATGCACATGCTAAGCGGTGATATACTCTTCAAGGCGTAAGTAAACTCTATGATATGAATACGTATGAGTCTGTGAGCTAATTATCTGTGTATGCGCTGGATAGGCCCACGCCCAGTTTGAAGAACAAGCCCAGCAAACCGTCTGCTGATGATCTGGCCAATGATGTGGCATGTGGTGGCAGTCTACAGACGCCAACGGCCACAGCATTGTCCAGCATGGGCAGCGGCAGCGGGGGCACGGCCATACCACTGGGTGGCAGCGGCGCCACCCTGGGCGGCGTGGCCAGCACAGTGACTGCAGCGGGCACGCGACCCGTCTCCACCGCCAGGGATGAGGGTGAGTGCCAGCTAAAACTTCACTTGCAGCTCCAACTCAATTCACTTAACTTTCTGCATTTATGTTCGTAGTAGATCTCGATACACAGATCATGATAGCGGCAATTGTCACCGACTCGGGCTTGTCCGAGTCCTCGGAATCAGCCGTGACGCTGACCACAGACAACCTGCAGCAGCATGTGATTGCCTCAGCCAGTGCCACGACGCCCGTGACGGTTAGCCAAACGCTGCCCGGCTTGGGTGTGATTGGCAGCAATAATTATGGCACCACAGGCGCTAATGTGGGCGCTGTTAATACGGCGGCGCTTATGGAAATGGGACACTCCAGGAATTCCAGTAATACTAGTCAAGTAAGCCGAACAATCTCTCATCTGTAGAGAACCCTAATGTATTCATTTATCTCTTTCACTCAGATGTCAAAGGGTTCGGGTTATAGTAGTTTTTCGCACAGTCAACATTCGAGGCAAAGCTCCGAGGGTGACTCGGGGCATGCTAGGTAAGTTTTCAGCCACAGAGCAAACATACAAAAATCAAGAGCAAAAATGCCTTCATACCCATTTACTTATTACGTATAGCTTGAACTATGTATAATGCTTTTAAAATTGAATTTGATTTGTGTTGCCAAAATTCGCTATTTAATTTCTAAATATCGAATATCTAAAATATATTATAACTTTGTTATGCTCCTCTCTATACTATATATGCGCTATATATGCTAAAGCTCTCTTTGCGTATCTATACAAAAGAGACATGTCTAAACAAATACACATGCAGACACACACACGCACACGAGATACACATATACTATTCGCCCTAAATGTCTACTAAACCAAATTCTACTGCAAATCAGTATTATTAGACAACACTGTTTAACACACACACACACCCACATACATACACACATACACTGTACACAATACATATTTAACTTTCTATCTTATTTTCTTAACTTATTTTTGAGTTAGAATATTTTATTTAGCTAAGTTAGAGTTATATATAGATATAAATATATGACATCAGCGAGTTTCTAAATAAATACTATATATTTAGTATTATTTAAATACTAGCACATAGTCTAGGCAAATGATAATTCTTTTTGTATTTCTTTTTATATTTAACTAAATTAGTTTAATATATATATATATAATATTATAAACTAGGAGAAATATCTCATTGCGTTAAGTTTAAGGTCAAATGCTGACATATATACTCACACACACACACGCACACACACAAACTCTACTTCCTTTTCCAAACAGCCAGATTAGAAACCAAATAGAAATTTATTTAAAAAAGAAAATGTATTTTAATTGAATTCAGCGTGCGTCTGTTTGCTTAATATTCGCGTGCAGCTGCAATATATAGAAATTTTGTCGAGCTCGCAGAATTGTTTACTCAGCAAATACTTAAAGAGAAATAGCCAACTCTGCACAGCTGGTGATTTCATCAGTTGACGTCATTTTGAAGCTCTTCAAAGGTCACGAGTTTGCATCTGCCATTTGCACGGATTTCTTTCCCTTTCCTTTTTTTTTTTTTTT
Source organism: Drosophila navojoa (assembly GCF_054131105.1). NCBI lineage: Eukaryota > Metazoa > Arthropoda > Insecta > Diptera > Drosophilidae > Drosophila > Drosophila navojoa. The sequence continues at coordinate 10,355,377 of NC_142891.1, read as the reverse complement.
TTTTTTGCTTGGTTGCATTTACCACCACATGAACTAGGAACCTAAATAGAAAACTAAAAAGTTGTTAAAGTGATTGAGGCAATAAAGTGTTATTGATAAGCTTTGATTAGGGGCAGTATAAATGTGAATAATAAAGAAGTATATATTCAAGGGTCGAGGTCAGCTGTAAAAAAAAATATTTAGAGACGATTACCAAATTGGATAAATGAACACATATTTGAAAATTACAAAATATTGTTTGCAAATAGATTAACTTATAGAAAATCTAGTATAGAAGAACTTCTAAAGAGAGTTCAGAATGAGTGTTTAGCAAAACTGACGAACTTAAGTAATAATGAGTATAGATGGAAAGATTGATGGGCAGATAAGTTCATGAAAATAAGTTGACAAAATAAGAAAATATCTACCTAAGGCTCAAACAGACTCAAAGCTGGGTTACAGATTAGAAAATCTCTTCATTATGTTCAGCATACATGACTGAGGAAATAGAACAGCTCATAAGAAATAGATGAGACAAGATCCATAATCAAATACTATATTGAATATATGTTAAGAGCCCGAAGGAATATTAATCTGTCTACTGTGACTTGTCTAGAACATTCACTCTACCGACTCTTCACTCGCCTCATTATTAAAGTACATCAAATGGAATTGGTTTCTTAATTGTTTTCATTTTCAAAATTTATCACATTTTTAATTAGTCCTTATATATATAAGTATCAATATATATGTAGTTTATAAAAAAATATATTATGGAAGTTGCGGGCTTTTTTAATCCGGTTTTTATAGTAGCTTTTACTTTTAATACCCTTTTTAAATTTAGTTAATTTTGTTCTTTTGCTTTTGGCTAATTTTGTTTAACAATTTTTCGTTTTCTTCTTCTTTTATAACCAACATATGTAATGTATATAATTTAAATATATAAACGGGTAAATGGCCAACTAACCAACTGTAAAACTATATAAAATACATTAACATTCATCTATAAAACAAAAAACAAAACAAAAAAAAACAAAAACAATGTATTTCTACGTACGTCGAAAAAAAAAAAAAAAACATACCTCAGTCGTTTTAGAAAATCCGTTTCTCTACTTAATAGGCTCAATCAGAGAGCTATAAATGCCATGAAATTGAATATACCAGCGATGCGACACAAAGCGGAGCAACCACAGCCCCAGGGACTCGGACTGGGCCTGGGCCTGGGCCTGGTGCAGGAACATCAAGTCGGTCCACAGAGCAAGCCGCAGGCAGCTGTCGGCCTCCTCAGCACCACCATCGAATATGAGAGCGAAGAGCTCTATCAGACACCGAATGCCACATTGAATCCCGGCGAGCAGCAGCAGCACCAGTTGTCTGTCTTTGAGGATTTTCTCACGCCCATGGCGGAGATGCCGCTGCCCTCGTTGTTGCAGGCGACGCAGTATTATGATAGCGCCGAGACGACTAGTGAATCGGACGAATATGTACCAGAGGATTCAGGTGATAATGATTCGGGCTTGGAGGAGAACTATCATACGCCGCGTGTGGCCAAAATCAAGTCCATGGAGAATCTGTCCATACTTGAAATGGAATTTCACAAGGCCTCCATGGAGCTAGATCGGAATTCACCACGGCGTCTCAAACAGCTGGCCGAGCATGCACAAATACCGAAAATGAAATCGCTGAATAATCTGTGCTTCGACGACTACTCGGAGGAGGCGGTGCGTAAGGAATTTGAACGCATACGCGATCAATCGCTGGAGGAGCGCATGCGTGTCCAGCAGCACAATCATCACCACCAGCACCATCTCTACATGCACAGCTATAATCTGCGCAAGAATTCGACCACATCGACTAGTTCGTCGGGCAAACTGTTTGTCAAGCATCAGACACACCATCAGCATCAATCGAAGGTGGGCAATGCCAAGTTCATTGGACAGGATGGCGGCCAGGAGAGTCCAGCGACGCCATCGCACTATCCCATACAGAAGATGCGCTCGATGGGCACCATACCAGATGTCGTCAGCGAACGCATCGAAGCAGATCCATTTCTGACGCCCACCAGCGAGCGGCGACCCAGCTTCAATCGGCTCATACAGTCGGCGGATAAGCCGGCGCTGGGTGCCAGCTATGTGAATCGTTTGCTTACCTACGATGTGGTCGATTCACCGGCAGATAATTTCGCAAATGGTGCCTCATTCATGTCACGGACGCCGTTTGAGCGCGCCTATCGTCGCACCATGCTCCAGGGCACATCGTCCACGCCGCTGACCACACAGGAGCCCATCCATCATTTGGTTCGGCCACATTCCACAAATGCTGCCTACGAGCTCATGAGGTGCGTCGCGTCCTTTATCCCTTACTAAGCATTTATCTAGTTCAACAGCGAATCGTTACTCGTTAAGCTTTACTCGTTCAGCCCGACACTATGTATATTCAACTAGCTCGACAGCATACTCGTTACTCGTTAAGCTTTACTCATTACTCGTTTGCCTGTTAACGTTTTGGTCTTAGACAGATGTTCATTGCGCCCAAGAAAGCTTCAAATTGCATATTTATCTAGTTTAACGCTTTATTGTTAGTCGTTTTCCGTCAAGCTGAGCTCGGCTGACGTGTTCAGCTTTTCGCCAATATGAAACTAGTTTAGCAGCGAATGTTGTTACTCTTCACGCTTTACTGCTTGCTTTGTTAACTTTATTCCCAACTCGTTTCAGTTTGGCGTGGACTTGTCCAAGAAAACATTCACAACAACAAATCGTCACTCGTTACTCTTGAAGCTTTATTCGTTACATATTTAGCTGTCAGAGCTGCGACTCTGTTAGTTTGTCGTGTTAGTCTGTTGGAGCAGTGATAGATTGATTGATACGTTCAAGTTAAATATATATAATTGGCTCATCAATGGCTTTTTACTGGTTACTCGTTCAGCTTCTCTCTTTGCTTGCAGAGCTGGACTCATGTTCAAACTCTTCACTGCCGTTTCAGTTCTATAAAAAATTAAACTAAAATATTATAGTTTGTTAATCGTTGGGTCTGACTCGTTCATGTTCTGATTCCCGTTGGCAACGCAATAACTCTTATCATTTAATGCACTTTCATTTGTTTTGTTGATGTTATGTTACTGTTTATATTTTGGTTCCGTTCTGTTTTGTTCACGTTCGTGTTCCTTTGTTGATCTTATACTAATCATTACCCCCCAAAACCGGGTTACTCTTAAGTTAGACCTAAATCTTAGATGTAAGCTAATCTTATATAACTCTTTACAATGTAGTTATTATTGCCTTATCCCATGGGTCTTATCACTGGGATTGGTCACCCTCTTGTACAGTCCACATCAGCTACTGGTGCTTCTACAGCTACTAAGCACTTATTTTAATTGGGGCTTACTAATTAAGTTTTAATTATAAACTTAAGTGAATTTCGCCTACAATTTAATTTATTTTCCTTCTATAATTGAAATGGGAAATTTTTTAAGAGTTTATTTATACTGTTATGCCTTCAATTTTCTCTTGCCCTGGCTAATCAAACAACATTAATTCAGTTTATTTTTGCCCCGCGTTCGCTGCCACAAGCGCTACGTTTCTACTTATAACTTGTCCTTTTGGGGGGGTCAGCCATGATTGAAACTGGGGCAAGGATTCGACCCCTTGTCTGTCAATTTTTTTTTTTTTTTTGTCGGCCATCTAAGCTCTCACCTTGACCTCCATCTAGCTGGGCCACAGAAACAAGCTTTTCGCTTGTTGTGTTCATCAAATTTGCAATAACTTTAAAGCACTCACACATTGACATTTGCATCTGGTGTTCAGAGTGCCATAAATTTATTAAGTACCAGCTGAAAATTTCAGATGTAAGATATGAGTGAAAGTCAAGTCAAGTCTGACAAAGGTCAGTGTTGAATTCTGAATTATAGCGACAATTTTCAGGTGTTAGACATGCAGTTTATATTGCAATTAAGTATGTCACATTAAACAAAAAAAAAATTACCTTTTTTACAAACTAAAAGTGTATACAAAAATTTAAAATTTTATTAATTAAATTTTAAAATATTTACATTTATACATAAAAAAAATACTTAAGTATGGCAAATAAATAATTGTATTAAAATAATAAATAAATATAATAATAATAAATAAATAATAAATAATAATTGTTATTTAAAAATAACAACACTAAAATAATAATATTAAATTATTAAAAAGTAGTAGAAATAACCAAAATTAATACAAAATCTTAAGATTATAAAATAATATAACCGTAGAACAAATTATAAAAGGAAAAATATAACCAGTTCTTTGATAGGATAGGAGCTCAGATTATTTTAACTATTACCAATTTGTGTTTCTTTTTGAAATATTCATGTTATTATGTATATTTAATTTAATTATTATTTAAAACACCCACACAATACACTGCTACCTACACACACTAAAATTACACAGATAATGAAAAGCTTATCTAATATTGACATAAAAAATTCTCTTAACTTTACATGAATCCAAAATTTAAATGCTTCTTGAGTTAAGCGCTTTAAGCTGCCTGTCAGCTAGACGTGTTTACTGAATATAAAATAATTAAATATACTTATGAATATAAAATATACTTTAAGTATTTTCTACTATTACTCATCCATTTTATTGTGCATATTTTGCAAATATTTTGTTTTTTCTTATGTCTTCCCATACATATAAATTTACATATCTATATATATATGAAATTATTACGCTTTGATCTGTAACTGTGTCTATAAATTAATCAAACAAAACAAAAAATTAAAACAAACAAAAAACAACAACGCGAACATGCAGAAGCTTCAGCGGCGTGCCACGTCGCCTCTTCGACAGCGGCGTCAACAACAATTGCAACAGCAGCGCCAACAACAGCAGCAGCGGCAATCGACAGCCTACAGCGGCAGCAGCAGCAGCAGCAGCCGCCGCTGCAGCTGGAGCTGGAGGCGGAGCATCGGGAGGATCTTATGGCTATGCGCTGGGCAGCAGCTGCTCGCCGTGCGGCACTTTAGCCAGCATCCATTCAAATCACTCGGCCTCCTCGTCGAACGGCAGCAACAGCAGCAGCAGCGGTGCCCTCATCACCTTTCAGTGCAATCCGGACTCTGTGGACGGACCGTCACAGCAGACGCTGATTGGCTCACCGAATGGGCATGCCAATAGTCCAAGGATTGGCAATGTCATGTCGGGCGATGCGCTCAGCTCGCTGGCAGCCAGCCCCACAGATGCGTGCAGCATACGCTCCAATCCATCGGCTGCATCGCTGCTGCTCTCCACATCGGCTGCGGCAGCGGAGGCATCGGCCCTAGCCTCGGCCACCACGATGTCTGTCTCGGGCGCAACGCTCTCGCCGCTGGCCACCACACAGATCATCCGTCGGCCCAGCATCACAATGATGTGGGTTCTCAATTTATCCGCACAGCGAACTTTAATACTTAGTTGCCTGCCTCTCTGTTTCTTTGTATAAACTTGTTAGATCCCTAAGTTATGCTACCTTGTTGTTGTGCTCGTAACTTTTGGTCATGTAATTTTGTCCATAATTTATAATTTATGTAAATTTTATAGAGCTGGAGAATGATTTTGTCTGTCCGTTGGAGAAATCTAAATATTTCTAGCTAAGCTGCATTGAGCTAAAAGTGGCTAAAGATTAATATAAAACCAAATTGTGTTAAACAATATATATTCCTGGGCAAAAGAATTAGAGAACTCATAAATTACATTAGAATAAATGTGTTCATATTTTTATTATTTGATACACTCATCACCAATGGGAAATTTCAATTTATTAACAATATGGGAAAATCATTCTAAGTTTCAATTTAAGTTGTGATTATTTCCTATTCCTATTTATAAACTTGGAATTTTTTTCATAAGTGTTTTATTATGTTGTTTATTGTTTTTATATTTAATTGAAACGAAAAACCTTCATATTAAAAAAAAAAAAAACAATATAACCATTTTTGTTCGCTTAAAAAAATTAAATAATTTTCTTTTATTTAAAAAAATATGTATTTTTAAAAAATAATGTACAAATTAATTATATATATTTTATATAGCTTTTTTTTTTGTTGCTAACTTTTTTCAAAGTACAAAAAGAGAAAGAAGGAGGAAAATGTTAACAAAACAAAATAATAAGAATATAAATTAAGCAAAAATTAGTCCATTTCAAAGTCAGGTAAAAATAAATATGAACCGAAATCTAGGAATATATATATAGAAATCAAAAGGCAACAACAACTATCAGCATGTTTTGTATTAAAGTATACTGTATTATTATTATTTAATATCCAGTTCTTATATAAATGTTCTATTTGTAAACAACATAATAATTTGTTAATCCAAATACGTGTGTGTGAAAAAGGATGTGTTTTACAATGATCAAATTTATTTGTAAACATATTATATATTTTAATTTACAATTATTTAATTTGTAATTATGTATATGTAATATTTATATATTTATTGCCAAGTTTTATTTTTACTGTGCAGCTTCCAGTTTTTAGTTTTTAAGCCTAGTATATATAAGCACGCTCACACAGACACACATTCATATATGTATGTTTTATGCATGGCATGGCCAGATTTGATAGCCCCATTCAATTGTATTGGTCCCTGGTCTTGCCTATATCCCCAATATTGTGTGATTATGTAACTCGCTGCTTATTCACATTTTTGAAACTAAACAGGGCGCACCACGTATATATATATATATTATTTTAGTTTATATTACTATATGTGTACATTTTACTCTATATGTGTATTTAATTGTATTGTCCTTTTTGGTTTCACAGGAATCCCAGTTCCGGCTCATTAGTTATAAGTGAAACAGGATCTCTAGATCGCACGAAAAGCAGCGGTGAGAAGCGCAAAAAGGGCGCCCTCGATGATGGGCCACGCGTTTCGGATCGTGTCGAGGAGACGCGCGTCAATCCCAATTCGTTGATAGATGAGATTTTAAAGGATACCAAACTAGATCAGCTAGGCGAATCCGCCGAGAGTGAGTACAATTGAATATTCGATTAGCATCTAAGCTAATAACACTCTTTCTCTCTCTCTCTTTTAGCATCTGGATTGCAGCTCTACATAGCTCGGGATGGCACCGCCTCGCTTGGAGGCCATGAGGTGAAGTCGAACGTGCGGGCGGGTGCCTTTAAGCAGGTGGTCATGCAGGATCGAAGATAGTAGCAGTTCCACGATCCTAATGTGTGTGTTTCGTAAAATGTATTAAGAAGACTAAAACATAAAACCCACAACAACAACAACAGATTGAAATACAAGTATAGTGAGAAAAAAAAAAATAAACAAACAAAAGAGTTAATGTAACGATTTAATTTTTACATGATATTTACTAGCAAACTAAAAGTGAGAGTATATATATACTACATATATACATATTAACTATATATTTAAATGTATGTCATGTCAAAAGTACACTACTATAAATGTAACTACCTATATATATATAGATACATATATATGTATGCCTATATACAGTTGTGTGTAATAATGAATGTGTGTATTAAACGTTAGTTACACAAAGCTAAACAAAACAAAACAAAAGCAAAAGCCTAGGCATAGCAACATGTTAATTAGCATCGCTCTCACTTATGTTAATTAACATTTGGTCGCTGTTAGCGCTTCTGGGAGTGTCTTGGACCCTTTTAAAAACTATAAATATTTGGCATACAGAAATTTTAGAATAATTTTGTACTTGCACATTTTATTTATTTTGATTGTCTTGTTCAACACTCTTTACTACGAGCCTCCAATACACTTCCAAAGTCAAAGTAAAGCAACAAAGCAAACAGAAAATAATTAACACAAATTTTTATTGTATATTGTGTGAAGAAGAAATGAAAAAAAACCAAATATGAAAGAAATTTTCAAATTTTCAATTTAAACACTTAGATGCTTGCACTTTTAATGTAAATAGAAATTTAAAATATTGTTAGAAAACTAATTCGAAATTTCAACAAAATGCTTGCAACAATGTTTAATTTATTGCTTCCAATAAGAAAAAAAAAACGAAAATACAAAAAATCAAAAGCTGTCATTGCAACAAAACAAAATGCAAATTTGCTTGCCACACACACATAAATATATATATGACTATGCATATATACAATTGATAAGGAGTTAAAATTAAAAAACAAAATACAACCTTCCGCTATATATACATACATATGCCATAATAAATGCTGCTTCCTTTTGAAAACTGCTAAAATATATTTAAAAAATAAAAAATAAAATAAAATGAATGAATGAAATAAAAATATATACAAAAATAGTAAACAAAATTCAGACGAATTAAAATCACAAAATTTATTTGCGCAGCAGTTGAAAATTCACAAATTACATTTATGCATACATTTTTTTTTTTAACTATTTCAAAGTAACAGTAAACTTTGCATTTTGCATATTGCTTTTGAAACAAAAATTTTAATTAAATTGAATTCAATTTCGGCTAAATTCGATTCGTAGCTAGCGAAATAAACAATTTTTATTCAATTTCGATTCTCCGCAACAAAAGAAAAGTAAAATCGTTTATGTATAAAAGTAAAATACAAATACAAATACAATTTTGTGTTAATATATTATAATTATAAAAATATATATATGTATGTATAATTCAAAATGAGAAAAAAGAAAATGCAATTAGTTGTTAGCTTAGCTCTTAGTTCATTCATAATGAGTGTGTAAAATTGCTTTAGTTATGTTTTTGATAATTTGTAAAAAGTGAAGATATATAAGCCAGGTAGCTCGAGAGCTAGTTTTTTAAATTGTATATGATAAATAAATATAAATAAAAGAAGTAAAACAAGAAAAATAAATAGACACAACATATATGTATATGGTTGATTGTCAAGCTATCCAAATATTGTCGGTAACATTTGATATATGGCCAAAAGCCGCAGTCATAAAACTTTGTTTCTTTACCAAAACTGAGAAATTCCATTTTTTTTTTTTTTTTGTCAATTTAGTTTTCTTATCAATGCACTTCATTTAAGATTTTAATTACGAATACTGATAAGCCCGCCAATAAATGCAGTCTATAGTCCAAGTGGTAGATTAGCCATATTTATTATGGCCAGCAATATTTGGTTAGCCCAACTGACAAATTTTGTGAACATTTTTGAGCTGATCTTAGGCTAAAAACAAACAAGAAAAACTTAAAAAAAAAAAAAGAAAAAAAATACATTAAATAAAAATTTGTGAAAAACAATTACCCTAATAAAGTGAAAATTCAAAAATAAAAACTATACAAAAATGTATGTAAATGTCAATTTACTGTTCAGCTCCCCTATTTCATAGCGGTTCGTGGATGAAGCGTAAGTAGGTGCCGCCCGCAGCTGTCAGGACAAAGGATTTCGCATCAAACTTCATTTCCGGCAGCGTTCGCGGACAACTCTCCACGCGATAGTTCTTCAGTATATAAAACAAACCCACCTGTTGATAAAAAAAATGATGTAAGTTTATGTCAATATGAAATGAAACCTAACTAAACCCACCTTGATCTCCAACAGGCCAAGCAAGGTGCCCAGACAGCCACGCGGACCAGCGCCGAAGGGCAAATACGTCATGGGCTGATGCTGCGCTCGCTGCTCCGGCGCGAAACGTTCTGGATCAAATTTCAGCGGTTGCGGCCAATACTACCAAGCAATCGCATTAAACAATGTCTATGTATATTCAACTGTTGACTTCTCACCTGCTCATCGCGATGCAGTCCCAGCACAGAGATGTAGACGGGCGTGCCTGGCGGCAAGCGCAGCGGTTTGCCTCTACTCCAAGCGGACAAATCATAACCCGCCTTGGCGTTACAGCAACGATCCAGAAATGCTGTGGGCGGATATAAACGCAACACCTCATCCACCACCTGCCGCAAATAGGGCAAGCCGCTGAGCGTATCATAGTCCAGTTCGCCAGAGACGCCGCCAAGCAGCGCCGCTGCCAGCTCCTGCCGAAGACGCTGCTGTATGGCCGGCTGGCGGGCAAGCTCGTACAGTGCGAACGTTATGGTCGAGGAGGAGGTGTCGAAACCGGCCAGCAGCAGGAATGCCGCTTGCGCCACATAGAAGTCACGCCGATGCACAACGCTCTCCGGCGGCTGGTTGCGCTGCAGCTGCAGGAATATGTCAATCAAATCGTGACGTTGCTCGCCACTAGCCGCCCGCTGCTCCATCACCCAGTTCATGGACTTGCGCATGAAGCGTTCGTACTCCTCCGAATAGAGATGTGTGCGTAATTGGCGCGAGCAGCGAGGGAAGAAGAACATGGTAAAGAGATGCAGGAGACGCTTCGGCCGCGGCTCATTCACCTCGATGCACATCCGGCGAAACTCAGCGTCCGGCTGCTGCAGGCAATTGGCCTCCAGCCCGAAGGCCAGTGAGGCAATTATATCCGTGCTAAAGAGCGCGCTCAACTGCTTCACCTCCAGCTCGAATGCGGTCGCCGATGAGCCAGATGCTGCCAGCTGCCTGGCCATATGCTGCTCCAACTGCCGGCCAATCTGCTGCAGCAGTCCGAACATGTGACGCACCTTACCGGCAGCAAAGAAGGGCGCAAAGATTTTGTGCGTCTCGCGCCACATTTCGTACTTGGAGAAGAACAGATTCTGGGAGCCCATCGTGTCGCCGATAGCGTCTGTAGTCTCGAAGCGACTCGAGAACTGCGCAAAGTCCTCGATGAGAATACGCTTGATTAGCGCCGGCTCACGCAGCAGCAGCGCATGATTGTGCAACACATGGATGCCCACATAGGCTTCACCTTTGGCTGCGGCGCTCTCGTACAGCTCGCGAAACTGATCGCCAAAGCAACAGCAGCCGCGCAGCAGGCGCCAGACATTGCCCACAAAGGGCGTAGCGGGAGTTTGAGGCACGCCCAGGCGCTGCCAATAACCGAAGTGCCAGCGCTGCCAGATCCAGGCGAGCAGCAGCAGTAGTAACAGGCCGAAGATGAACATTCCGCAACAATGAAAAAACAACTGAGCTGGCGAAACTGGAATACTTGTATAAATGCACTTGAAATGTAACTGCAATGAGAGAGCAGGAAAAAGAAACACACACAAGCAGAGAGATATGTATATGTATGTAGATAGAGAGGGAGAGTCATTAACAGATAAGAGCCTACACTTTAGCTTAATCAATTTTGGCGTTGGCTTCCTCTCTCACTTTATTTTTGTTTTGCTCGCATTGAGTACATACGCAGAGCCGACAAAAGTGTCATAATCAATTTGCGTGAGCTGACTAATGACCTAATGAATGGCCTGTTCTATTTTAATAAGTCTTTTGCTTAGCGAGCACTCATTCGATAAATAAAATAATGTGAATTGGATACGACATTTTTGTCGCCTGTGCATAGCAGTGCAAAAACAGTAAAATCCAGCTCAGAGCGCTGTGGATCATAGTTGTTAAATGCTATTGTGGATGCTAAGCTCAATATTTTTAATAATGCTCTGCTCTTCTGTGTTTTGTGAGAGAGAGGAAGGCTGCTGAAGATGTATGCCAGTTATTATTGCATTTGTATTGATGTGTGAGTATGTGAAAGCCATTTACAGTAAATGGGTTTCGATGTGTAATAGTGTGTAAGCGAGCGCCGGCTTTATAAAGGCCTTCCACAATTCGCTGAACTTAGTTGTTCGCTGAGTTTCTCTCAGAATGGTGTGTGCCGTCCATTGTCTGAATTGATTTACGTGCATAAGAATTTGGTATATTTCAATAGGATTAAAAATAATAATGTAATGTAAATCTGTTCATTTTTGTCAGCAATGTAAATATGTTATTAAGCATGTAGAAATCTACAAATAAAAACCATAGTTCGCGGCTTCGTCACAAAGTGGAAGATAAAGCTCTCTCTTGCCCGTCAAGCTTTATTTCAAAGGTGAACATGCACACGATTGCAGTGTGAATTTTGAGAGTGAGAAAGTCCACAAGTGGGTGAACAGAAGGTGTAAGACGTCGCTTGGAATAAAATTGAGCGGGTGCCGCCGAGCGGAACCTAATGACTTTTGAATGCTTTCGATGCACAACAATCGCACATACACCAATATATGTGTAACACAAACATAAGAGAGGAGCAGCTTGGATCGCAATTGAGAGTGCTTTTCTAATACTTGCATTGAGCGCGCAGGCATACTAAAAATTCATAAATAAATCCGATTGGTGTAATGTTATATTGCAGTTGCTCGCTAATTTTGCTTTAATTATATGAAATTTGTACAAAAGGAGATCACATGTATTAGATAATTTGGTTTTATTATTATTAATATGTATTTATATATATTATTGATAATAAATAAAGTATTGTTAAACTGAATGATTTGAATTTAATATGGTGTTTAAGATGTATAATTATTATTTCAGCTCTTCAATAATTTTAATAATAATGCTTAGATAACATGTCTGATATCACAGCTTTATGTTATTTAACAGCCGCTGAGCGAACGAGTTAAAGCAGCTCAAATTAAATGCTCTCTCTCTCTCTCTCTCTCTCTCTGTTCGTTAACAGCGAGCTTAGGTTCCACTCTGTTAGCTAACATAGCAATCTTGTTTAATATATTTAACGCTGCTTCTCACTTCTGTTCGCCTGGTATTTCAGTCCGATTTTCGGGCAAATTCGAGACCAAATCGGATTTACCGAGCGCCGTCTCCCTTACGACTCTTTCGTTTCTAATAGAAAGAAACTTTCTGTCATTGGAGTGAATATGTTTATATTCATTTTTTCTCTTAATTGTAATGTTTTTTTTTATCCAATGTAATTTATAATGAAAATAAAATAAACACGAATATAAATAAAACATTTCCTGTGGGCTTTGTTGGTATTCGAAAAAAATAATAATATTTTAATGCACCGTTCTATCGAACAGAATTCAAGGATTGCTGATCTTGGGCATTATCATTGACAATTTATCTGCCTTGCATATCTACATAATATCTACATAGAAGCGGTAATGCTCAGACAAACTGGAGAAGTAAAAATTGTTGGGAATTAAAATTTCTAAATGAATACAAAAAAGCATATTCTCTATTTTAATTATTTAATTAGTCATCATACTATTGTATATGCACACATATGTATATGTATGTATATGATTATTTCTAAGAATTTCAGAATCTGCCTTCAAGCATTCCTCCACAATATGAGAATTTGAACTTTTACTGATAATATGTTGAGAGCAAATTACAGTTTGCTATAAGTAAACAAGAATTAGTCGTGGATTGAATATAACGAAGTGCGGTTCATAAGCATTTGTTGACCTTCATAAGATGTATATATTGCAAAAGCTATTGTTATCTCTGCTTGCATTGGCATTCCTGCCAGATGTTGCTGTAAGTTCACTGAGGGCTATTTGATCTGTATTGCGTGATTTATAGATAAGTATTACAGAAACCTGCTGACTCGATAAAAATGACCAAGCAATGCAACAGGTTCTGTTTCCGCTTAGTGGAGCCCCTCCTGTTAAAGGTTTACGAAGTTAAATCGAAGGAAAAACAGTTCAACAATGTATCTGATACAATCACCAAGCTTAAATCAACTATCGGGTCTTTGGAAAGCCAACGAGCACTAACTAATGCACATCAAAAACATTGCTTGACCAAAGAGGAGCTATTAGGTGACATTCAAGAGGTCATACTTACTAATAAAGATAAAGAATTATCAGATCTGAAATCAAAAGGTATCGAAAATGTGGCAACAATTAAAGATCTTGAAAATAAAATGGATAAAATGGCAATGGAAATAGAGAGCAAAGATAAAATAGTCGAACAGATAAACGTAGTGCTAAAGAATAAAGATTCTGAAATATTGAAACTAAAAACTGAAAGTGCCATATATGTCGCCAAAATCAAAGAATTCGAAAGTAAAATAAATCAGATCGAATCTATAAATTCAAGCTTCATTGGAAAACAATCAAATGTAAGCGAAATAAAAGTGCCAGGATCGAGTCCTTTCAACGTTTCATGGGATTCAACTCAAGATCTTGAAAATAAAACAGATAAAATCGCAATGGTAATACAGAGCAGAAATAATATAATCGAGCAGGTAAACGTAGAGCAAAAGAATACAGATTCTGCAATATTGAAACTAAAAACTGAAAATGCCATAGATGTTGCCAAAACCAGAGAAATCGAAAGCATTGGAAAACAATCAAATATAGTCGAAATAAAATTGCCTGGATCGAGTCCTTTCAACGTTTCATGTGATTCAACTCTTGTTGATTCCGGCTGGACAGTTATTCAGCGTCGCCAAGATGGCTCTGAAAAGTTCGACAGAACTATGAAGGATTATCAATCTGGCTTTGGTAAACCAACCGGAGAGTTTTTCATGGGTCTTAATAAGATTCACTTATTGACACAGTACAAACAACACGAACTGTATATTTATCTAAAGAATTTTAATAATGAAGTTCGATATGCACGATACAGTGACTTCTTGATCGGCGGTGAAGAGGAGAACTTTAAGCTGAAATCATTGGGAGAGTATTCTGGAGACGCAGGCGACGCAATGGTCCATCATCTAAATATGCAATTCTCAACACTAGATGCGGATCACGATAATTGGGGAACTGGAAACTGTGCAGAATGGTTGCACTCTGGATGGTGGTTCGACAAATGCGGCAAATGGTAACGAAATAAATGGAAACACCCATAGCCAAGAGTAAATGACTTGATTTTCTCCAATTTTCAGTAATTTAAATGGACTTTACAGAGCAGAAAATCACATGTACGAAAAGTGGGGCGTAAATTGGTTTAGCTGGACAAACACTTCACTTAAATTCGTCCAAATGATGATAAGACCAAAAGTAAAGCTATGATAAGACGTATATAATATTATTGAAATTTCGAAAACTAAGCTTACATTGCGATTTTCATAATATTTCTCATGTCTATGCTATCTATCTATCTATCCTAACGATAAAGAATTGTTCTAATGAATACACATTCTTCACATATGTATATACAATATTAACTCACAATATCGATGATTTCGAATATATTGGAATAATACACTCACAATATTTTTGAAAAAAATTGTAAAATCGTTTATTTTACACTTAAGTCATAGAATTGTAGGCACTACACGCCAACTGTGGTTGCAGCTGAGGCTGCATCTACATCTGCTGGTGGCTGATGGCTGATGGTGCATCTGTTGCATGCACACATGCACACACATATACAATGAATCTGCCCCAGCACGAGGCAATTTGTACAATTTTTAGCTGCTGACTGTGGAACGTGGCTGCCCCCAGCAGGGCGAACATTTTGCATTGACATTGGATTTGTTGTAGCAATAGGGTTAAATTCATATCACGAGCAGCAACAACGGTTAGGAGCCATGGAGATTGGGATGCTGGCCGCTGGTATTCTGCAGAGCCTTCGCCACTTCCTCCTGCAAGGTACTGGGTGGATCCGACACAATATCTGTGTGCATCGATAGGTACTTTAATTTGTTCGTAACAGCTAAAAGTCAGAAATAGAAGTTAACAAGGTGTTCGTTTTTCATGTGTTTATAGCAGGATATACTCACCAGGTCGCAGATCTATGAGCGAACAGTGCTGATCCACCCAGAGGAAAGCGGTGCGCCGCAGCTCATCCAAACTGGCGCTGGAAACGGTCGAGGTGTAAGAGGCCAACAAAGGTTCCAGAATGAGACCCAGCTGAAAAGTAAAATGTGTTTTGAATATCAATTCAACAAATTAAGAAATATGTTTGTTACTTCTGCTCATTGCAGCAAAGCAAAGTCAAATTTAAGATTTTATCGAATAGATAAACAACGTAAACGGACTCAGACGGACAAACGAGTAAAGCTTGAATGTGTTTAAAGTAACTTAAGTGATTAAAGTAGCTCCATAAATATACAGTTCAGTTATGAACGTATTCTACATCTTTATATGCATGATGCTCCCTCACTCCCACTTACAATCCAAAACTTCCAATCGTTCATTGTATTGTATCGCACATAGACCTCATATAGCTGACGCACATGCTCCGTGCCCTGGCGTGTCACAGGCGCTCCATTCGCCGGCAGCACCGAGTGCAGATGCCTATATATAGAAAATATTCGAATTAGCCGAGTTAAGTAAACGAGATGTGGGAACTTACATCAGGGAGTTATTTAGTGCATCGCGCTCCATGCGCAACGCTTCGATTTTATCCTTGAGCACATTGCGCTCCTGTCGCAGCTGTTTGATGTGATCGGCGCCCTTCTGCAGCATCGCCGCCTTGCTCAGCTTGGCATTGGGATTCTGCTGCAGTTGCGGGATGAGCGAGTGCAGTGTATCGAAGCCATTCTTGATGTTATAGCGACGCTTCTGCTCGGCATGAATGTGGCCAGCGCGACGTTGCGTATCGCGCGGCTGATACTTCAAGCTGGTCGTCGGCGACAGCGGCGAGTCCTGCGAATCGTGGAACGGCGAGTCCGGCGACAGGCTCAAGTTACTACCCAGACTATTGCCACCCTGGCCACCAAAGCTGAGCATCTTCCCCATGGGCGGACTGTGCAGTGCCGGCGCAGCAATCGACAGCGGCAACGAGGCGGATTTCTTTGGTGAATGTTGTTGCGCTGGCACCGGCACAGACATCGGCGATGTTGCTGCATTGTTCACATATAGCGTTTGCTGCTGTTGCTGCTGCTGCTGGTTGTTGTTGTTGCTGCTGATGTTGCTGTTGCTGCTGATGTTGCTGTTGCTGACTATGGCATTGGCGGAAGAATTCGACTGTTGCGTTTTGCTGGCCACGGCTGCCTGCAAGCGTGTATCTGGATAGAGAAGATAAAAGATATTTCGAAATGTTGCTTTAGAAGAACAGTATATAAATAAATAGATTTTCTTATAGTATGTATATCTAAACTCTCTCATACAAAATTTGTAAATATTGTCTACTTACTTGAGGTCAGCAGCTGGGCGAGTGTGCTGTTGAGCATTGGATCGCTGGTGGCCTGTTGCATCTGCTGTGTGATTAGCAAGTTGCTGCTGCTGCTGTTGCTGCTGCTGCTGGCGAGTCCATTGTTGACTGGTGAGCCACCGCCGGCAGCGACAACCGTATGCTGTTGATGCATCGAATTGCTGCGCACACGCGATTTACCCTTCACATGATACTTGGGCACAATGAACTGTTGCTGTTGTTGCTGCTGCTGCTGCTCGTGGTGAATGGGCTTGGGCAGCGACACATTCAGCGGCAAGCTATTGGAGCGATGCATCTCCTTGGGCAAGAGGGTGGTTTGATTGGGCGTGGCCCAGGAGGCGACGCTTACAGCGGGTTGCTGTTGCAGCAGCAGACTGGAGACAGTTTGCTGTTGCAGCTGCTGCTGCTGCTGTTGTTGTTGCTGCTGCTGCTGCTGCTGCTGCTGCTGTGTGTTGGCTGCCTGTTGCTGGCGCGTCAGCTGCATGTACTGTTGCGGGCTTAGACCCAGGCTCAAAGGCAGCGAGTGTTGCATCTGCAATTGCTGCTGCTGTTGGTCCTGTTGCATGTAGGTTTGCTGTTGCGACTGTTGCTGCTGCTGCTGGGAGACCCGTGGCACGTTCAGAAACGTACCCGTGGATGCGGACTTCTTAAACTGCGGATACGGCTTGTAGCTAATGGAGTTATAGGAGCTGTCGTTCAGCAAAGACATAACATCTGTTTGATGTGGCTCCACCTTGACGCTGAGCTGCTGCTGCTGCTGCTGCTGTGTGGGCAATTGTTGCTGCTGCTGTTGGTGCTGATAACTGTCTGCATAGGTACTTAAGAAACTTTGCGTATTGTAAGCGCTTTGTTGCTGCTGCTGCTGCTGTGTGGGAAAAAGCAAGCGCGGCTGCTGCTGCTGTTGTTGTTGCTGCAACAGTTGCTGTTGCTGTTGCTGCTGCTGCTCTTGGGGTGTCTGAAACGGCTGCAATACAGCACCACCACTCAGGTGCTGTTGCTGCTGCTGCTGTTGTTGTTGCTGTTGCTGCTGCTGCTGCTGCTGCTGCTGCTGTTGATTCTTTTGCTGCTCGGCGAGCATCTGTTGATAGATTGTCGTCTGATGCAGCGTCGGCTGCGCCTTATCATAGTTGTGCGGCTCGCGTCGTATGAGACGCTGCGTATTCTTGGCGATGCGCCCGTTAATGACGCTCTTGCTGGAGAAACTGTCGTTGGGGGAGCAACGACTGCTGCTATCACTGCCGCCGATGGGGCCAAAGTGCTTGCCCGCATGCAGACGCGTCGACTGACTATCGTTCAGCAAATGTTGCTGCTGCGCATCGCTTACAGCCTGCTGACGCGCTGTCACAAACTGTTGCTCGATGTCGCCGTAGGGCATGTTGCCAATGGGCGTGTTCAGCTCCAGCATATTGGCATCCACTTGAGCACTGCCGCCGCCGCTGCTGCTGGCCACCACCTCCATCATGTTGTCGTTGCTGTAGAGCGTGTGCGGAGCACCTACGATCGCCTGCAGGCAATAGTCGTCGTTCTTGAGCATCTCCGCATCAGTGCCCTCCTCGGGCACGGGTGGCAAGCGTGAGCCGGTTGTGGTGAGCAAATCTAAGCAAGAAATTGACTATTAATTATCTCTGTAAACTAATATATAATTGTATGAATTCAATATACCTGACAGGGTAAGATCGATATCATCTAAATTCGGTTGCAATGGCCCCAGACTTGGCTGTATAAAATCCGCAATGCCTGCACCGCGTGCTGAAATTTATGGTATATATGAATAATTATATACATGCCGATATTTAGATTGATTTCATTTAATGCTTACCGATCTCTCTGGAATCTGGAAATGGAAATGGTCCATTTATTGCCGAGAACAATGTGTCCGTTGTCCAGTCCTCTGGCATTAAGTTTCTATCGTTCAGCGGAGACCATTCCAAAAAGTCCAATTCACTTTTCTGTAATGATGAAATTTTAAGAAATAATTTATTGAATATGTATTTAAGATATCTTACATAAGTATATTGCATAGATAAATAAAAGTAATCAAATTTAGATAGTATTATAAATGCAAAAATAATAAATTATTATTATTATAAAAAAAATTATGGATTTATTTGATTTTTAATATAGCAATATTTTAATTTAATTTTATTTTAATTTTCGAATTAATTGCAATCAAAAACTGGTATCTTCTATGTAAATTTCAGGGTGAAATTAAAATGTTTTTAAGTTAAATGAAATTGGTATCGATGGTATTAGCATACCATGCGCAATTTGCTCAAACAACTATAATTAAACACCAAGAAGATAAAGTTTTTCTGCCGCGGAAATTCCCATTCAACTCAAAATTTAAATAAAATTTTATTTATGCAACTATTTTTCAAAATTTCGATTCAGTTAACGAATTATAGTTCGAGAAGCAACGCGTGTGTGAAAATCAAAATGCGTCTCTTGAAGTTCTTGCATTATCAGCGCTACTTGGGTTTAAACGACTTGGACTACTCCAAGGCCTCGGGGCATTATATACTAAAAGGCAGCTGCGTATCTTATATGCTGCATTCACTTGTGCAAGCCATTTTGATCGCTTGCATTTTGGCCACGTTTATGCAATGGTCGGTTAATTATCAGGCAACTGATTCGCGATCTGGCGACAATTTCGATCATTTGGTCATCTTGGCTGCATCGTTTACCCAATTGATTTCCAACGCGTGGATGCGTTTGCATCAGCAGATGCAGCTGAAGCTGCTTAACATATTGAGCCGTGTGGCCACATCTCTGCAAGCTGTTGAATTGGAAAAGATACGCGCCCGTTGGCTCTACTATTTTTGGCTCGCAATTTGCCTGTACTACGCCTTGGATATTGTGTTTTTCGTAGTATTCGATATGGACATGAAGCGAGATCATTTAACCTTTCTACTTGGCTTCTATGTACGCCTCGTCTGTGCGAATTTCATCATCATCTGCTACAGCTCGCTGGTGTGTCTAGTGAAGCATCTGTTCCGTGCGCAAGCAGCCCAACTGCAACGGCAACTGCGCAATGAGCGAATCTGCCTGCGGCACATAGCCAACAATTTGAGGCTGAATGATGAGTTAATGCTCCTATGTCAGGATGAGTTGGTGAATGTCTTTGGCGGCGCTCTGGTTCTGCCCTATCTATATGGCACGCTCGATGCCACCGAGGTATGCTATCTGGCTCTGCCCATGGATGGTTTCTCCTACATGGAAATGTTGCTGCTCCTCCGGTGGATGATACCAATTTGCATATTCCTAAGCATGCCAATGATAATCAACGATTTGGCTGATGAGGTAAGACTATTTACGATAGGATTATTTACGCAATGTCACGACAAAATAGAGTGACGATAGTGACAGCATGTAAAATATGTGGGATATAACTGACTAGGAAATACTTTAGCTTTAATTGCAAATAAGGATGAGTTTTTTGGATATTATTTTATTTATATTAAGCCGTCATTCTTGTGTGCCACTCTAATTTTTTAATTATCTGCTGAATGTAAAATCCTTAACAATAAAAGTCAAAAAATGGGAGGAATACTAAAACATATTTCAATTATAAGAGCTACTCTTAGACCATTGCGTTCATACCCTTAAATATCCAAATAGAGATAAACTAAGATAAAGGCCTTCAATTAGAATTATGTTTTATGCAAATAATGAAATGTCGTACGCATTTTGGTACACACAACTCTGTTCAAATAAGAGCCCTAAGCACTTCAATTAAGTTGCTGCCTTAGCGATTTCGTAATATTCCCATTTAGACAATTCCCTGAACTCAAAGAGCATTTAGTTGGACAACCTAACGCACGATACGCGCCAGTTTTTCGGTACAGTATGTCAAAGTCGAAGCGAAGTGGAAAACTTTTTCCATTTCTACATTATCAACGTTTCATGGGGCTCACGGATATTGATTACTGCAGTAGTATGGAGTGTTATGTGATCAACGGAAACTGGTGTTCCTATGGCATACAGCTAGGCATACAAGTGGTTTTTGTTGCGTGTTTTTACGGCGCGGTTTCAGGAAGATATGTGAATTTGCCTTCCGAGTCGGGCAATGATTTTCATCATATCTATATACTAACGGCTCCGATTACCCAGATATTAGTCAATATTTGGTTACGTGTCAAACAGGAGTCGCAGTTGATCATCCTCAACCGGTTAACTGATTGGTCCAGAGACTTTGGAGTAATTACTACTGAATTAAATCGCCCTAAATGGCTCTACCGCATCTGGATGGGCATTTCCGTTCTCTATGCTTGTGATATTGTTTTCGCACGTTTCTATTTTAATGTCAATCAAAGTTTCGGCTACTACCTCGCCATGTCGGGCTACATTGTGCTCCTCGTGCGCACCAACTACATCATTGTGTGCTATACAGCCTTGGTCAATCTGATAATGACGCTGCTGGAGAAACAGGCCAATCAGCTTCAGTCTGAATTTACGATTATCGTGGACAGACTAGCGGAGAATTTGCGCTTTCATGATAAGCTATTCCTCCTTTGCCATGAACAGATGGTTGAAGTTTATGGCGGCTCTTTGGTACTCCTGTTTCTGTATACCGTACTCGACGCTATATGTACGTGCTATTTAGCCTCATTGGAGGAACGGTTTTCTTTTGTGGAAGTCCTCTTTGTGCTCTGCTGGATAGTGCCGATATTTATGTCTCTTATCATACCATTAACAGCCAACAATCTGACTAAGCAGGTGAGTGAACTTTAGGCTATAGATTTATTTATATTCTAGCAGTAATTTGAAGTTTGCAGCCTCTACCTGTATCTATATCTGTATCTTTATCTGAAACTGTATCTGTGTATCTGTATCGGTGTATCTCTATCTGTGTATCTGTATCTGTATCTGTATCAATTTATTTTTCGCTCCTTTTATTTGAGTTTCGTCCTACTCAGTCTGAAATGTCCCGCTTAAACATATAACAACTTATTCGCCCACAGATTATCTTGCATTTCAATTAACTATATTAACGCTAAAAAGGTATTTCGCTCAGTTATCCATTCGACTTCTAGACACGCGCTTGTGCTCTTCTCCAATTAGAATGTTTGTCCAGCCAAAGCAGAGAAAGCTCTTGACTTTTATTCTCTATCAACGATATTTGGGATTAACCGATATGGACTACACTAACATTACGAATTTCTATGTGATCAATGGAAATTTATGCTCTTATAGCTTGCAGTTCTTGATTTTAACCTTTCTAATCTACGGTACTTATTGTATGTTGGATACAGATAGCAGTGCATACTTGGACATGCGATCGCGAGTTGCTAATGAATTCTTTTATGTGGTCCAACTGGCTGCTCCCATTGTTCAGATCTTTGTGCAAATCTGGATTCGATGTCAGCAATATGCGCTACGCGATCTACTCGAAATGCTGAATGACTTGGCCAGTGAATTAAAGGTTAACACATTGGATCTATGTTTGCCACGTTGGCTTTTTCGCCTCTGGATTTGCATTAACTTTTACTATGCAGGCTGTATAATATCAGCTTCAATTTCCAATTGTATTAGCTTCGGATATGTAGTCGGTGCTATCGCATTCCACGTGCATATAACCCGCACCAACTATATCATCACGCTGTACACCTCATTACTGTACGTCACGTTGGTCCTATTGAAGGAGCAGGCAAATCAATTGTATATTATAGAGAATGGAATTATTATGTCTATGAGGCAATTGTCCAACAATTTGTCCATTCACGATAAGCTGCTATTGCTATGCCACGAACAAATGGTTCAAGTATTTGGCGGTATCTTTGTATTTATTACATTATACTTTCTACTGGACTCCACCTGCAATGGTTATATATCTGCGTTGGAGGGGCGTTTCTCAGGAGGGGAAGTAGTATTTTTATTAAGTTGGATTTTGCCAATAAGTTTTTACCTAACTATGCCGTTGTTACTTAACAGCCTGGCCAAACAGGTGAGTGATATGTCTAATGCTCTGCCATACAACTACACAAAACTTTGAATGTTTGGCTGGGTTTACTATGGTCTAAGAGTCTAATTGGATCATTTAATAAGTGCTGATTGCAGCTAATATATAGAATTCCTTGTCTAAGTTAAATGAGAATTGGGGTTTGGTGTATTTGAAAGCAATGGGGAGATTCTATAGTATTGTTCTATATAGTTCTATAGTTCTGAGTTTTATCGATATCGAATTTCTTGATAATACAATAGGAATAGGACAGTTAAGGCTGTAAGTCAGCCTGGCTAGGCGTCTGTACTTTATATACTCTACTCAAAATCGGCAAAACAAAACCCATTTAAACTACATTCATATATACTAAATACACGATATAGAATTATTGCATTTGTAGGTTTCTGGTTCCTTCATACTCGGGTACATCCAATTAGTTATCTTTAGTTGCTTCCTACCATTTTCAATATTCCTAGCCATGCCACTGATTATCAGTAAGCTGACTAAACACTTAAGTTATTAGCTGCAGTTTCAAATTTTTTTTTTAATATTTTAATTAGTATAATAACCATTAAATGAAATGAAAGATCACGAAAGATATATGTACGAGTATATACTTCAGTAGTCGTCGCAACGTTTGGTCAAGCGCAAGTGCTTTGAAAATGTTCTCAAAACCGAAGCAGCGTAAACTTTTAAGCTTTATACACTATCAGCGTTATTTGGGATTGAATGACATAGAATATTCGAAGCAGTCTCATGGATATTCAATTAGTTCCGATTGGTCCTCTTATGCAAGTCTACTTCTGATTCTGGCTGTAGTATGCTCCACTCTTTATGGAACTCTGAGCGGAGTGTGTGTTTCTAACGATGAGATGATTTCCAGTCCAGTTCAATTATATTATCATCTATATATGGTTACGGCACCAATTTTACAAATAATATTCTCCATTTTACTACGCATACGGCAACAAAGTCAGGTGCAGCTACTGCAGAGAATGTCTTTGTGGAGTCAACGCCTGCTTTTGGATACACCAAAATTTTCCTACCCCCGTTGGCTTTTTCGCCTGTGGCTTGGCACCAGCTCTATCTATTCTATACACATGACTATTTTTACCGCGCTCTTCTGGCACACTTGTCCACGGATGGAGCTTATACTCTATTATATCTGCTCAATGCTGGACATCGTGCGCACGTTTTTCGTCATCATTTGCTATACCTCCTTGACGAGTGTTATGTGTAGCCTGTTGCAAGCACACGCTGAACAACTGATTCGAGATCAATCTGTGGGACTATCCCCAGAGCAACTGGCTAGCCATTTGAGCATTCGTGATGAACTCTTGCTGTTATGTCACGAAGAGCTTGTTGAGGTCTTCGGCATCGCCATGTTGTTGAGTCTCCTTCACCTATGTCAGAATTGCATATATGTCGGCTATATGGCTACATTGGAAAGTCGCTTCTCATATGTGGAAGTTTTGGTCATAATTTATTGCATGACACTAAATATATTCTATATATACCTGCCGTTGACAATTAATCATGTGACCAATCAGGTGAGTTTAACAGTTAACAGTTAATTTAACAGTTAATTATATATTTTTAACTACGACTCATATTCGAGCTATCTTTGACATTAAGGCAAATTAGAAAATCACAGTTTGGGATATTATATATCATATATATATTAAAGTTTCTTCTTATTACTAGACTGCAAAATGTAAGAAAAATTAAATTATAATATAGTTCGATAAAAGTTTTTTTAGTTTCCAGAAAATAAAGAAAAACTTTATTAATTTTATAAATTCATATCTTCTTGGTTAGGCCGTACTCGGATTAACAGCAAATGTTATAATACGAAATCAGAAAAGACACATTTTTGTTTGGCTAGAGTTTATTATTTTTAATCATTGTTGATTAAATTATCCGGATATCCTAACATACAGAAATGTATTCATTAATTGCAGTTAAAGGGTATATTTTATTTCGAGTCCTTTGAATTAAAGTTCCATCAGATAATAAACAGTCGTTACGATAGACAAATTGAAGTCAATAATAATGCCACAGCCTGAAAATAATACCACTAATTGGAATTGAAAGATGAAACTATAGATATAATTTCCCTTCGCTTCATATAAACATTTCACTGCCCTCAGTTATTGCCCAAGCCCCTACTAGGACGCAAGTGTGTTGAAAATGCTCAAAAAGCCGAGGGATCGCAAGCTGCTAAGTTTTCTCAGTTACCAACGTTACTTGGGATTGAATGATATAGACTACTCGAGGCAATTGCAAAGCTATATAGTGCACTTCGATTGCTGTTCTGGCTTGAGTCAGCTCGTGGTGCTGCTCATTGTGTTTGGCTCTCTGCATGGAGTTCTGACAGGAGAATGTGTTTACAATGCGGAAATGATTTCGAAGCCAGTCAAAGCGTTCTACTATCTCCATCTGTCGATGCCACCCATCATACAGATATTGCTTAATCTGTGCCTACGATTCCGGCAGCAGCGACAACAGCTGCTTTTGCAGCGAATGTCCCGGCTGAGCCAACGCTTACATCTGAACACCGAGTCATTGCCTTGCCCTCGTTGGCTGTATCGCCTTTGCCTGGTCAGCTGCACTTTCTATATTCTTCATCTGATGATGTTTGCTGTGATATATAATGACTATTGTCATGCGATCTACAAGGTTTCCTATTACATTTGCTTTTTCTTGCATATTATAAGGAAGAATTTCATTCTTACTTGCTACACATCCCTGGTGAATGTTGTCTCAAATCTGTTGCAAGCACAGGCGGCACAGTTAAGCCGAGCAATACCCGACATCCATCCAGATGAATTGGCACTCTATCTGCAAACTCACGATGAAATAGTGCTGCTCTGCCACGAGGAGCTCGTTCAGGTCTTTGGCATCGCTCTGCTCGCCTGTTTTATATTTCTCTGTCAGAATTCCATATTTGTGGCCTATCTAGCAACGCTGGAGAGTCGCTTCACTCTACTAAATGTTCTGGGCATATTATCCTGGATGGCATTTAATACTATATATATGTACATGCCGTTGAAAATCAATAACTTGGCTTACGAGGTGAGTATTGAAATATATTTATTTGTGCGCAATGAAACGGTATTCAGATTCATAAACTTGTATGTATATGAATATATGTATACCTCTATAATACCTTTATGAAATACAAGATATGATCTCTCATGTACTCGTCAAGTGCATTATTATAATTAAAATATTAATTTTACTTTTGTACCTCAATCGTATATCAAGTTTCTCTCGATATCAATGTTGTATCCATCTCTTGGATATAGTGAGTTCTATACTCTCTAACTCTATGCCACATTCAGTATATATCGCACAGCTTGTGGCGCAGTACACAAAAGTCATGCAATCCCAGGAGTTGTTCGCATTTTTACACTATCAGCGATATTTGGGTCTCAGTGATATCGATTATTCGAGCTGCATGCAGCGTTATGTTTTGCATGCCACATGCTGCTCACGGTTTGCCCAGCTATTGGTGCTGTGCATCATGATTTGTGCACTGCTGGAAGATTTTCTGGGCAACCGTGTGGATTACGTGAGCATGGAGTCGACTGTGGGCAGTGCCGTCTATCAGATTCTTCTCCTCGCCTCACCGCTCACTGAGTTGCTATTGCACATTTGGCTGCACAGCCAGCAGCACTTGCAACAGGATCTACTGAATCGCCTCATGGACTTGGCTCGTCGTTTGCACCTGGACACTCACGCATTCAGTTCGCTGCGTTGGCTGTATCGCATTTGGCTTGCCATCAGTGTGATATACGTATGCCATATTCTTCAATATACGATTGCCACCTGGGAGCAGAATAACGGATTCCAGCAGCTGCTCGGTCTAATCTGCATATGCATGCACAACATTCGCATTAAATACGTCATCACATACTACACAGCCTTGGTTTACGTAGTAATGATTCTGCTCCAGGCCCAAGCGCATCAATTGCACATGGGTGATCGAATTCCCCTGCTCGAAATAGCAAGTAATTTGTGCATTCACGATGAACTACTCCTGCTCTGCCACGAAGAGTTGCTGAATGTCTTTGGTGTGGCGTTGATATTTCCCTTTCTGTACTTTGTGCTGGATGCCACCTGCATATGCTACATAGGCACATTCGTGGATCGCTTCTCACACAAAGAAGTTCTGTTAGTGCTTAGCTGGCTAACGCCCATATTCTTCTACATGACTTTGCCTTTGGTCGTTAACAATGTGGCCAATCAGGTGAGTTAACAGATAACATTTGTGAGTAGAGAACTAATATACTCTTTGCCCTTCGCAAACGTGTTGAAACACTTTTATATATATTTCAAATATTCCATTAAAGTTGAATCAAAGCCCCACTATTTATGATACACAACTAAAGTGCTATAGCTATAAGCAAACCCACATGAAAACTAAGCAAAGGCCTATGAAAACACAAACAGGAAATTGTTTGTCAACAAATGATTTTCGTCGATATAAATACACCACGAAGGGATTATATTGAAATTAGTTTCTGTCGAGTGCTGAGTGAATTGCAATCATTATCATGAGAAAGCGTAGGCCAATGGAGCTATATCCGTACTATAGCATCTGCCGGTATCTGGGCATCCTTTGCATAGAGTACGATTCTCGGATGGATCGTTTTCGATTGCGTCGCAGCGTCATTTTCTATTTGATCCATCTGGTAGTGCAGATCTATTTGATCAGCTGTATGGTGATCCTGGTGTGCTTTTGGACCTTTCACTTTAATTACGAAATGACCGCCACGGGGAATCACTATGAGCGCCTGGTGCTCCTCTCGGCCATGATCATACAATTCGTGCAGAATGCCTGGCTTTTCCTGCTGCAGAAGCTGCAAATTCACGTTGTGCGACAAGTGGAGCTATATAAGAGGAAATATTTGACGGGCCTACGACTGAAGCTGCCCCAGCGTCTGTTTGTCGTTCTGGTCTTCTCCAATATCATCTACTTTAGCCACTTTCTGAATGCCTGCATTACCGACTGGCTGGGCCACATATCCGTTTTGTTCCGAATCAGCACAATTGGGTTTTTCTTGCGCGCCCTGACGAGCAGCTTCATTCAGGGCACCTACATCTCTCTCATTCATGTCATTCGGCATTTGCTGCAGTGCAATCAGGCGCAGTTAACCGTTGTGGTCCATCAGCTGCAGCAGCCCAAGCGCAGCTGTGGCGATGTTCTGCGCCTGCGCGCCTGCCTCGATACGCACGACCGTCTGCTCATCCTCTGCACGGATGAGGTCAGCATCGTCTATGGCTTCAGCATTTGGCTCTGCTTGCTCTTCTCCTCACTGGACTCCACGAGCATATTGTACATCACAATGGTCACCGACACGGGCAAATCAGTGTACGAAAACATTTTAAGGTCGACTATTTGGCTCTTGCCCACAATAATGACAGCGGCAACAGCTCTAATGAGCGACACGGTTCATGTGCAGGTAAACTACGTGTGTGTTTTAGTAAATTCTATCAGGCACTATTTGTTATGTTTTTAAATTGTAAATACTAGATTTAAATAGATCATTTATTTGTACTAAATATAATTTTTAGTATTTTAAAATAACTTTTTTTTGCGAATACTTTTAGCAATTGCATTCTGAGTAATATATTTTATTTCCAAATTATTGTCACCAAAAATAACTATCTTATAGAACTCGCAAATGTGAAATTAAAAAAAAAATAAATAAAATAAATATTAGGTAGACTTTTAAATTATCAAAAACTAATTTTTAGATTTTACCTTACACTGATTATAAATTTAAATTTATTTTTAAATTATAAATAACTCTTATCCACACAAATTCATGTGAATTTGATTCGATTCAAGTTTACCTTTTCTATCCTGTATAACAACTTCCTTTTTAAAGTATTTTCCCTTATAAATATTATAAATCCAATTCGCTTAATGTCCTGCCTGCCTGCCACCCTTGGACTATGTTTGTTTATCTATAGGCCCCTTGGGTGCAGTCAGGTTAAACACTAAGCGCTAATGAAATGTAAACATCAATTGATTTGATTGTTAGCTCACATTTGTTGGTCATATAATATACATATTAAAAAAAAAACATCCCCTGGCTAGTCCTTCTCAACAAGTTGATTGATCTAACGCCACGAGCAGGACACTTCGACATCCTTTTGCGTCAGTTGCACCTGTTCCGTCATGTTTTCCGGTGACGAGCTGCGCGTCTATTTAATTAGCCTAAAGTGTATCGGTTTACTCTATGTAACGCACGATGTTAGCCAACCGTATCGGATTTATGCCAGCGATTTGGATCACACTTTAACAGTAGTCGGCCTAACGCTTCTCCAGCTCTTCATATGGGTTGCCTTCGCGCAGCTTTTGCGAATGCCTGAAACGTTTACGTTGCCCCAATACACAGCCGTGGGCAATACGTATTTCGTAATTAACTTTGGTGTCATTTGCATAGTTATATCGCTAATATATCTCGGATTCTATGCGAGTCGCCAGCGCCTATTGGCCGTCCTCGCCTTTGTTCTCTATCACAATCACAGGGATCTCAGGAATTGTCATGCCAAACGTTTCCTTAAATTGTACTACATGTATGTGGGTCTAACGGTTATTTGTGCGATTACCTATACGGGGGCATTTCGATTCGCCAACCTGCGCATCGTCCCCAGCATTCTGCTAAGTTTCATCCATACCTATAGCTTTCTGCTGATAGGGCTTATCATAATTCTATATAGCTGCCTTACACAAATCTTGGCTGCCCTTTTGCACCTTTATAATCGCGAATTGCTGGCAGCAATAACAGCCGTAGCCACACCAGGAGTAACAAGAACAGCAACAACTACAATCAATCGTCTATATAAACGTAATCAGATGCTCATCGTTTGCCACGAGCAGCTGAACTCTGTGTTTGGTCCATTTCTGGCGCTAATTACGGCTTTGTGTTTAATGTCGGCGCCAATCGCTCCGTTTTTCTTGATCACGATTGTCTTTAAGATGGATGTTAAGCAAATTGGCCTGCTCAACATTTTCAAGGCATTGTACACATGCCTCTTGTGGAACATACCCTGGGCAGCCGGGCTGATAATGGTCTTTCGACAAGATATCGTGCGGCAAGAGGTAAGAAGCGAGAGAGAAGCAGTGCGAAGCGAAGCAGGAAATTTAAAATACAAATACTGCCAAAATATTACTGCAAATGTATTTATTCCAAAAAAAAGTAAAAAGATTTTAGCCTAAACCGGAATCTCTGAGTCTGACTCTCGTCTAGACATTGATATTAAAACCCAAAATGTTTGCGTAATTAATCTAAAGCCAAATAGCATATCAATTTAAAGCATACTTATGCTTAACCAAATTCCAATACAAATATACATATATAATAAACTCGGGCAATAAACCAGTTACTCTTAAATATGCAATTTTTTAGACAAATAAAATTGATATTCCTAAAGAGTTAAACAGCATCTGTGCATATAACTGAGCTCAAGAGATTGTATATTTAATTAGAGCCGGTTTATCATTAGGTAGCTAATTTTGGATCAGTTTTTATAAAACATTTTTCCGACTCTTAGAAACTGATAAATAATGTAATATCAAAACATAGTCGGAATATTTTGAGGATTGTAATGAAATGCTATATATCGACAGAGATATAATAACTCTCTCCGACTCTGAATAGAATAATAGACAAGTTTTAGACGGATTCGTCCTCAATCATTCAGCATTGGCTCATATCCAACACTAATGTAGGTCAGTTCCTAAACCCAGAGCCAATTGATTTCCAAAGTTCATTTGGCTACCCCAACAATTTAGACTAAACCAACTTGTTGACTCGGCTAATTAGGGGCCTGAGTGATTAATCAATAGCTAATATCTAATTTCTAAATCAAATATATTTTGTTGGTGCACTTAGTAAATTGGGTAGCTACCTCTGCCTGCTGGTTAGTCTGTGACAGCATGTCTGGCAGTCGCAACGTGCGCTTATACTTGTGTGTCCTGTACAGGCTGGGCATGCTGTGCGCCCGGTTCGATGATCGCGAATGCCTGCTACAGTCAACGGCCGGCAGTGAGCGCTATGCGCTGTTCCACATGCTGATCGTGCTGATCGCGGCACTCGCTAGCTTCATCTACGTCTGCCTGCGGCCTCAAGAGCTCTACATGGGCATTTACAACGATACGGGCAACTACTATGAACTAATCAATATACGCAGCTTTTGCATAGGTCTCTGTCTGCTCCATCTATGCCTCTATATGCGACGTCAGCGTCACATCGAGTTGGTATCGAGACTACTTCGCCTGCATCGCCTGTGCACCGATGCGGCCATGGAACGTTACTTTCGGCGCAACTTCAATGTCTACGTAGCTCTGGCCGTGCTCTGCTTGGTGAACTACCTGAATGGCTATGCCCGGGCGGGCCTATCCAGAATTCCCACTCTACTCTACATTGTTGTGTATTTGTATAGCTTCTCGGCCATGTGCCTGTTGCTGGTGTTCTTTGTCTGCTTGCAGCATATTGTGGCAGCGGGCTTGGCTAAATTTAACAGTCAGCTAGTGGAGAATATCTCCGTGTCGAACTGCAAGCATTTGCTCTACAAAAGACACCGTCTCTTGGATATTGTTGCCGTGGAGCTAATCGCATGCTTCGGAGTCTTAGTGCTGCCCATTGTGCCACTCGTCCTATTTCTGGCCCCCTCGGGTCCACTATTTCTGATTAGTACCGTTATGGAGGGCAAACTAAAACAACCTTTCGAGTACATCAGGTATTGCATAACTTCCTGTCTGTGGAATATTCCATGGCTGGCTATGATAACATTTATGTTGCGGTCGAATGTAATCACAACTGAAGTGAGTGAGTTGATTAATCAAAATATCTTACCTAACTGACTGATCAAGACTTTTGTAAAAATTGTAATGGAGAAGGAATGTAATACTATGTATCTCATTTTTCAATTTCATATATACTTTTATGCTTCAAGTTAAACTTAATTACAATAATGTCATAGTTCTTAAGGATCCTTCACGGAATTTCAGAGCTTGCTTTATTTTAGCTCTTCTTTCAATTAAATTTTTACTACTTTATACGTCAGTAAATATAAATAGAACTGAAAGTATTCATAGATTATTGATAGATTGTATTCAGTAACATAAATCATATATTTATGATCTAGCTAGTAGAGTGCAGCTCAATCGGAAATCTCATTTCTATCTCCATCCCGCTCTCTTATAGGCCAATAAAACAGCTAAAATCCTTGCAAAAATACCTAGAACTGGCTCTGGACTGGACAAAATGGTCAGTATATATTTAGAAATGTATATATTTCAATATTTGCTAGTACAAATTACTATAAACAACCAACTTTTTATGTAGGTTGAAAAATTCCTGCTCAAAAATCTACGCCAGCAGCCTATACTCACAGCCTATGGATTTTTTGCACTCGATAAGAGCACACTCTTTAAGGTGGGTATAACAGCTAGAGCAATCTGATTTATATCTATACTATATATCCATCATATTTCACAGCTCTTTACAGCCATATTTACATATATGGTCATATTGGTGCAGTTTAAGGAAATGGAAAACTCAACCAAGTCTTTGCAAAAATCATAATTTGCAATCCAAAATAATCTTAATATATAATAAAATGTTATTTTTTTGGGACTTACCGAATCATAAGTCAAGCAGCCAGTTGCTTTTGATTTATAATTTTTGCGCCATTTTCTATATTCGGCTTTGATAACAGCTGCATGACGTTTCCAATATTTTCCCTCAAGCACAACGGTCTGTGAAAAAAAAAAAAAAAACATAAATAATTTTCATCATACATATAAGAAATATAAAATACTCTCTTTTGTTGTATTTACTTAAATAAACCGAGTTTATACTTTACTTTACACATTTTCTCTGGACTCGAGCGCGAATCGCATGGTTTGCCTAGCGTCGAGCTCTTTGGACAACTGATTCGAGTGGTCCCCAAACAAAAGTATATTCAATAACTGGGGCTTTGCGATAATTAAAATTTATGAATCTTTTTTAGCATACACTAAATAAATTTAGGTATACGACTCAGCTCTCCCAACCGATTCAGTCAACTTTGGCAAATGAAAACAGAGTCGGTGCAGCTTTCGATAAGATAAATCTCTTTCCGCTGCCACCCAGACAAGATAAGAGTCTGTATACGTTATACTACTACGAAATACAATCTAGATTTAGTATTTGACTGACGTGCCATACACACTCGACTATAATATGGGTGTGGCAGACGAGTGGCGCTGCCTCCAGCAATCTCCATTTGTTGTCATAAGCTAATTAGCAGTTATTGTAAAAGGTGTGGGCGTTCGCTTGTTTACAGTTTCTATCAGTCCCTCCCATCACTCTGGTTTTTGTTGCCCCTTTCATATTTTGTGCAACATGTAAACAGTTTGCGCTGTACAATGTAGTCCTAACTAAGCTGAAAATGTGTTAATCTACGAAGAATCAAAGACAAAAGAGTCGTTTTAAAGTCAAGTACGGGTGAGCCAGGAAGTAAAGTTGTTGTCAAGGGCTTGTTATGAATAAAATTTGATTAGACAATATTTATATTAAAGAATAAATAGTATATGCCTCAATCGGGTTTTCGATTATATTTGTTTATTATTATAAGAAGCTATATATTGAATATTATCTATATATATATTAGTATCTAGTACATGTATTTAGTATCTACTATTTCGTATCTATTATCTTCTATCTGGTGCCCATTTATTATCCATCAATATCTACCTGTTACACTTTACTTATATACATTTTCTATTATCTAGTATCCAACTGAAAAATCTATTTTCATCATCTCTTGCTCATAGATAGATGCAACCAAGCCATACTTATATTATCGCAAATAGCAATAGAATCTTATCTTTCAGCTACGTATATTGACAGTTACGTCAAGTTCATGTAAACACGTGTAAGTAGAATCTGTTTTAATCGTTGTCAATTTAAGTTGTATCTATATCGCGTGATTTCATCATTCATGCAAAGTTAAATCTAGAACCTTATGCGAGGGCAGATTTAAAAAATAAACAAAATAATAAAAAATGTATTATTCAAGTTTTCAATAGTTATAAAGAAGCTAGTATCCTGATGTTATTATGAAGAGTATTTATCTAAAAAAAATATACTCATTAAGTTTAATATTCTCCATTTAAAACAAAATTTCACATGTACAAATACCCAAATCGTTCGAATTCAATCGCGTTTGCTATAAATAATACGCCCCAAAAGGTGAATGATGCCCAAAAATATAATCGCGTGTTCTTATCACGTGCTGCAAGTTGAAAGCAGAACAACGTGAAATCTATATTACTTATGTACATACATATATATGTGCATATATACATGTGTATACTATACGTATATGTATGTATATCTGGCTGCTACTCGTATTATCTGGCGATGTATTAACGACGCGCGACTTCTTGATCACGCATTCTGCAAATGATGTTCGGTCAATCGAGCAGTATAATCATTTTTGTCCATGCTCCATGTGGGGGTTGTTTGAGTACATTGCGATAACATTGATTCAGTACATATTCAGACTAGGTTAATATGTCAGCTGTATGGTTCACTGATTTGAATACCTATTAAATAATTGAACAGCTGATGAAAGAAAATTTCAACGAGTATTTAACCCAACAGTTATAGAGGCATATTGCTAAGAAATCTGTTCAAAATATTATGTACTCTTTGATATACAAATGTAAATTAAGACAGATTAAAATTATAATATATATATTATACATTTTTTATTTATAATTTCGATTCTAAAAGTTTCCCTATACGAATATATATTTATATATACAAATTGTATATTTCTAGATTTTGTAATGTCCATAAAATATATATAAATTATAAAGAATCCTTTTTTAGTTAACATATACTTGCTTGAACAGTTTTCAACTTCACTTATGTAAACTTAAAAACTTATACAAATATAATTTTTCACTGTACAACACTTATTTATCACACCTTTCGCCTAGGCTTTTATTTTGTATAAGAACAGATGTGCAATTTTAAAGATCTATTGATGTAGACTAACTCATTCATCTTTTATATAGGTGAATACTCTACACAATCTGACTTTTGAGTTGAGTTTGATATTTCACAAGTGTTTTTATTATATTTGTTTATCACTGTAAACTATTACCCGATTTTGACGCACTGTTGGAAAATAAGTTCATATAGATACTATTATCGCGGTGCGCACATTTTGATACTCTTAACTAGTTAGTGACAGTTGTTACTCTAATACTTACTTGGGGATTACTATGTATGTCAACGTCCAGCGGCGATGCGAATTGACACACCGGTGTTCTGCGCTTTTGTATAACTGCAAAAAAAAAGGAGGAGAAATATGAAAAAATAATATAACGACTATGTAAAGAGAGCGCGTCAAATGTTCAGAGATAAGATTTAGCCTGTAGATTAGCGTTATTTCTACAGATAGCTCCAGAGAGATGCCAAAAGCGGCTTTCAGCGGTTTCTAAAAACGTGTTGGCAACTCAACAATAACAATGAACCTCAGACGTATGGAAATCACGGTATGACAATTCATTATGTTGTAAACACCCAACGATATTTACTAAGCATATAAGCTTTGGAGTACGATTCTGAAAGGTAAGGTATATTGAAATCTATATACATTTCACAATCACAATGAATTGCTTTAGCTTGTACTTTTTGAAATACTATGTAGTTAAACGGCGTTACGGTTTCTACGCAACTCAAAAGGGCCTTGTCTGAACTTTAACTTTAACGTTCTATTTACTTTTTTTTTTTGCAAAGTGTGCATCATACATTATAAATTTTATAATAAATTTTCCATTGATTTTCTATTCAAATGAACTATTCAAATAAAAAAGGGCAAAAAAAAATTTAAAAAAAAATAAATAAATAAAATTAAAATACATATTATTAAATCTTAAAAAAAAAACTTATAAATAATTTTGTTTAGTAGTATTTAATTTATTTTTAGTATTTATGAAATAAAGTATCATCTTCAGTTTTCTAGTCTAACTGATAAATATTAACATAATGCCAGCAACTTGCTCAGAAATACACGAAGATGACAATCCAAATTTTTGCTTAAGTTATCTGACCGATAATAACCGACAGCGAGCACATAACGGCATTTTAGGTTTTATAATCTGATGAATAAACATTAAAAATATATAAGAAGAGGATGAAGTACGTACAATGTACATTTGTAGGTAGCTGGATTTACAGCACAGTACAGCACACTTTATAAATAGACCTAAAATTTTCCATTTGCCTTTGTCGCAGTTGTCGTCACTTTTAAGAGATAATCGTACGTTGACGGGGTTTGTAATACAACACATCTATCTATCTATCTGGCAACACTCTTGCTGTTCGCGCACTCGTGATGTAACGAATGGAACCATAAAATGCGAAATTTATAGGAAAGTTCCAAATAATTATAAAATATATTATACTTGTATGATTTGTAATAATTAGGTGAAAAAACGCGAGAATAAATATTTCAAATTTGAAATATATATATTGCATATTTGAATATGAGCGATAATATTATATATTCTATATATCTTATCTGATCTTTAAATTTAAATATATAATTTTGTATAGTAAATTAATTTAATTTAAAATTTTTATAAATTAAAATAAATTTAATATTTAAAGGAAACATATAATTTCAATGTTTGTTAAATGTATTTCATAGTTGTGGCCCTTTTTAAATTAATTAATTAATTAAAAAGTAACTGTTTAACTTAAATTGCATGTTGTCAAACAGTCGAAAGTAATCACAAACGGTGACAGCTCTGGCTTAACATAATTTACAATTTTTATGCTAGCTGTCTAAGCATTTATTTGTGTACTTATTTATTTTATAACTAGCTGGAATTTGCTATATTTTTTAAGAATTTTATAAATTATATACTATAATAATAAAATAAAAAAAAATTTAAATTAGAAGCATTACCACATTGTCAAATATAGCCTGAGATAAGTTTAATGGGGCTTGCTCATATGATTTTTTCCCCGAACTTTTGCTGGCATCAGATGTTTGAGTTGCACAGAAGGTGCTTATTTAAAACCTATTTCACTAAGTAACCCAGACAGACATCTCTGATAAGCGCCACTTGAAGCTGATAAGCGTAAGAGAAGCACGACGCATTGCCCAGACGCCTGACAATGAAACCAAGTGTAGGGTACAAAGTGTGTCTGCTACAACCACAGCTACAACTTGCTCCACAGACTGAACAGCGACTGTCAAAAAGTTAGACACATAACTAAAAATTAGAAACCTGTTGAAAAGCTAACAACAAATGCGACTCATCTGCTAATCAGGAAAGCTTTTTATACGTTAGCTTTTAGCTTTTTTTGTTGTTCTTGCTGTTGTTGTTGGCACTGATATTGCTTTTGGCTTGAGCATTTGCGTTTTGTTTGGTTTTTGTATAATCTGTAATTCGTACAACACGTGGGGCACTTTGGCGCTCAAGGAAAAAGTCATCAAATAATTTTTAATTTTCATTTCATCAATGACTTGTAATATTTACCAATCACGGATCTTACTTATATTTGAAATACTCAAGAGTGAAAAAGTATTTAATTGAAATTGTTGTTTAGCTCTAAAATGATTTGTGATTTGTGAAAATATAATTATTCGAATTTAACTATTCATTTTGTTATTTTGGCGTTTCCGGTCTTAAAATTTCGTAACCTAGCAACTATATCAAATGTACAAATAACCTATTATCTTATCCCAATCAAAATAAATTTTTTACAATTTTGTTTTGCTGTAGTATTGTCATAAATTTGTGGCAGGAAATTAACGTGTAAACTTTAAGCTTTTTATACAACAAAATTATTTTTTAATAGATTTGTTTTGATTGATATGCTACCTGATAAATTATATCATATATAATTTTATGAAATTTTACTAATAATACTTCATTCTTGTGCTAATTTTATTTATGTGAGCTCTCTCTGAATCCGTAATAAAATATAGATAATAATGTAATATAAAACTTAATAATTTCAATTTAATTTATTATTTAATTTAAGAAAAAAATATGTATATATATTATATATATATATCTATTTGTATATAGTTTGAATTATACTCACATTGCATATGCCAACAACGCCAGATGACATTGTTAAGTCGTATTTTATCCTTCCAACGCAAACGAACGCCCTTAAAATGATTCCATTTGGGAGATGTAAGTTTTTGGCTAAAATGAAAACAAAATAAATATATATATGTATTTGTTTGGAATTAAAACGAGCTAAATATGTATAGTTTACAACAAGAGTATGCACAATTTGTTTAAAAATAATATAAGGCATCGAAATGGACAGATTGTGAGTGAGCTATAAATAGCTTGCCCCATAACCCGCCTGGGCGCCAATCTCAAAATAAAATCTGAGTAATTTTTTCAGCTTACTATTCTATTTCTATTCGATTGAACAACAAAGAGAAAGAGCGCAAGCGAAAAAGCTGTTAATCAATATAAATATCCAACTATTGACGGCGAATTGGCATTTGTGATAACTATGATTAAGCGACACACGTCAATATCAATATCAACATCAATATCAATGCAGCTCGAACATAATAAACAATGTTTAACTAATCAATAGCGCTGCCGATACTCGATCTGTCGTTTTTATCGATGATTCACTGTAGCAAATAGTCAACAATTGCATTTGCTTGTTATTGTTTTGCGCGTTGTACACAAAACAAAATTGCATAACAAGTTAAGAGAGTAAGGCAGTTGAAACCACTCGAAATGCCAAGCACCGCCAAGCACCACTATGAGCACCGCCGCATTCTTAGATGAGTTAACCAAAAGCATAAGCTTCCTGTTATGAGAGTTTTTTTTGTTTTAAGAGCTGAATGCCCCTAGTATGATAGTTACAATACCTTAAAAGTCAGAATACACTTTTGTTTACCAAAATAGATGAGTGTGTGTTTTTGTTACTTTTTATAAAGGGGAACACCCCTAACAACTTTTTTGACGAAGTAAAATATAAAGAACCTTAAAATTAAAGTTCCCTAAGGTTATTTATGACAGGAATTCCCCCATTGATTTAATTGTGTATAAATATAAAGTATTTTTTATGGTAAAAGGCAAAATCATGATTTTCTTTTCTGTCTAAACGCAAACACCTATAAAAATATCTTTCAATTAACAAATGATAAATATATTGGTAATAAATAAATATTGTATTATATGTATAATATTTTATTATTTCTTTATTTTTTACATTATATCTAATTTGAATATAATATATTTAAGTAATTAAAAAATCAGATATTTAGGGTTATAAATGACGGAAATATATAAATGTTAACTTATTTCATAATTTACTTTTGTTTTTAGAGGGCTTTGGCCTAAACCAAAAATTGTTTGATGAATAAAAGTGATAACCGCAAAATGTATTATCTAAAAAAATCATTAGACTCTAATAAATAAAAGATATATATGTATATTCAAAATAAAATAAAAATAAATATAAGTTCATAAAAATTAAAATCTTAATATAGCGGAAAGTCTGACATGACCTATAAATAGAATGACCATGTTGATGACGTAGCTCAAATACACTGCAAAAAATTTATTAAACTCTTTATATGTAGTCCGCACGGTTATTGGGACGAAAATTTTGTAAAGTGATAAAGGAGGTTTAATTTTAAATTTCTAGCTTTAAAACTGTAGAGCATACAGTTTTCCCCATTTTGCAAGTCCCTAAAGCGCGTGAATATACCTGTCATGCCTTTTTCCACGTGAAGAAGCATTCAGTTTCTGCAATATCAGTAAACGCATTTTCCAATTTCCACGCTTTAGGAAATACTTATATTCGAGGGTATACATTAGCATATATTTTAGTTTCTATGTCTCAGTAACGTCAAAATCGCCTTTGTTAATGAGCATTATCTAAGATACCTACAATTGAAAACTTATATGCATACGTTGATAATAAACAAAATTCATTATACATATGGGCCGATTAAAATAGTTTAACTACGAGCGAATATTTCTAAAATTATCTCACCCATAAATACCAGAAACGCTGTGAATGTGTACCTATCAATCGACGTAAGTTTGTAATTATATTCTTATCTCAAATTCGTTTCGTCACAAATTCATATTCCCCCTGGGGTATTATCAAAAATCTATTTGTATATATATCGATTAATCGTAATACACTCAGCACACTTCCCCACATGGAAATACTGTACATTTTTGTTGACCCACAATCTACATACATCTATGTATTATCTAAGACAACCCCACATCGAGTTGGTGTGCAAAAGGCGTGCCACACAGAAAACTGAATGGCGGTTGTCCTTTAGCACGGTCCCCCTCGATAGATAAGAGTAGGCAAACATAAATAGAGCCCAAAGCCTATCTGGCTATCAGACTGATAAAATTCTGATCATAACAACAAAAAAAGAGAAAAAACAAGTATGCTAAATCGAAAAACAAAAACTAATACAATCAAGCCTACCTACCGAGCGAACTACTAACATCACGTTAAAAATATCTCGTCAATACGAATCAAAGCAAAACAAACCAAAATAAAAGACAAAAAGAGGAAACTTACAAACTACGCAACATACGATGACTAAAAACTTAAATGAACCCAAACACTCTGAGCTTTAGCACTACGAAAACGAGCTACAAAGGCAGATATAGAGCCCAGAAAGAAGAAGAATATAAACTTGTATACGTGCCCAATGCGAATTAGAGATGTGGCGTAAAGTCCATTAAATATAGATGTCCACACATAGACGAAACATATGTGTACATATACAAATGTGTCTAAGAACTGGGCATGTGCGATAAGTATGCACTAAGGAAATACGTTTGATTATTTTTGTCACTCATCATGATTTGAAAAAAAAAAAACATGAAATATGACTTAAAAGAAAATTTTTAAAATTGCATATTTTTTTATATTATTTGATATAAATATTGTTATATATTTTTGACTTTTGTAAGTAATTAAATTTGTAATTATTTATTTTATATATATTATTATATATTTTTTATTTTTGTAAGTAATTAAATTTGTGATTTTGTACTAATAATTTTAAGTTTTTTAATTTTGATTACTTTTAATATATAATTATAATTATATAATTTGAATATATTTAATAGTAAAGTTTTTTTTAACTTATATGTATATCTTTATTTATATTATTGTATTTTTTATATATTTTTGATTATTGTATTTAATTAATATTAAATTCATTAAACAAATTATTAAATTAAG
Organism: Drosophila navojoa; assembly: GCF_054131105.1. Classification (NCBI taxonomy): domain Eukaryota; kingdom Metazoa; phylum Arthropoda; class Insecta; order Diptera; family Drosophilidae; genus Drosophila; species Drosophila navojoa. The sequence goes on along the minus strand of NC_142891.1, from coordinate 10,314,264 downwards.
TCATCTCCTATATATGTATACAGTTTTCATCAATTTATTTATTTATTATTTTTTTTTAGTAAATACATTAATACAGATACAATTTATACCAATACTTTAAAATGCATTGGACTATTTTTAATAAATTATAAATACGGCTAAGCATTCAATATATGTTTTCTTCAAGTTACAAATCGCCATGCAATGCCGGATAGCCCAGTTCTTCTACCTATCGAAAAATAAATACGCCATAATAAACAAACTAGCTGACTCTGTAAAAAGTTTGAGCAAAGGGAAGAAAAAATAATGCAAATCAAAACAAAGCGCTAATAACGGGTACGTGCTTTACAAGCAAATTTATATTTAATATATATAAATAAATAAAAATAAATCTATATGTATATGAAATGGGGGATATAAGTAATTTAATTTTCTTCACTTGACTTGAATTTTTCACCAAACTCGAGTACATATATTAAATATGTGCGATAAATGTATAAAATGTAAAAGTAAACATTTTGGATCATACAATCATACAGAAATATAAAATATATATAAAATTAGACGTAATTTTTCTCAATCTTGTTGACTGCAACAGAACGAAGATGGGAGTAACGGCAATAATGTGCTTTAAATACCGCACCCGGGTTATCTAAAATGGCAAACAAATTTTTATCTGGTCTTTTGTTGACATAGAGTTCGCGTGGATCTAGTGCTATAAATATTTGTAGATATGAGGATGGGCATATTTAGCCTTTGCTTAGAAAAGCTACCTAGATATATATACCTTATAAGTTTGAGTGTCTACAGTATGAACGATGATTATTTAATTACTTTATAGTAGTTATTTGATATATGGAGGTCCATAGTATTCTCTGGATATATGCAATAAATCAAATCATGTATATTTTCATAATAATATTTAGTCTTCAGTTAGATAACAAATTTGTAGATTTGTGCAAACTTCTCTTATTAATTAATTAAAAGAAAATAAATGATTATCGGAATTCTTAAGGTAATTAGCATAATCTTTTAATCTACAAAAAGTTTTCACACATTAAAAAAAGAAGAAAAGAAAAATGTTTAACAGGATCCGGGTTTGGATTTTTGTGTGCACTATCTATCATCTGATTATTCCAGAAAGTAAAATATGGTAGTAGTTAATCTTTAATAGAGTATACATCATTTCCTAACTATTGACTTTGATTTTTTGTTTCTATTTATTTCTAGGGTATCAATAAGTCATTGACTTGATAAGGTTACACGTTTCAGTTTTCCCGAATTAATATTTCATATATCTTCCTTGTTACTTTATACTTGTATTTTATTTTATTATTTCTGCTTTTTTTTTAAATCATTTTTTCGTTCATTTGCAAGCGTTTGCAGAAATAGAAGACACCGCATAAAAGACAGACAGCGATTAAAGCTAAAGGTAATTTGAGCAGCGACGCGCCGCCGTTGGCGTCGCCGTCGAAGTCAGCGTCTCAGCAACATGTGCTATGGAACGATTATGCGGACCGAGGCGTCTTTTCGGCCCAGTTTAGTGCTTAAAATATGATGTTTGTTTGTTAACACGCGCTTGGCGCGTGGCCCTTGGCTTGGTTTGGCTTGGCACTTACCTATAGGCCAGATTCATGCATTTGAATAGCTTGGTCAGCGACGTCTCGATCTCCAGGTGGGATGTGATGCTCATGCCCATGCTATTATCATCGCATTCGCGATCCAGATCCATGCGTGGAAACTGTGCCACTTTCTGGGGCACATATAGCTGCACATCGCGGCAGGTATTAGCCGCGGCGCCAGGTTTATCAAGACTCGGATCCTCGGGATCCAACATCTTCACCTCGCCATCATCCTCTAGATCATCTTGCGCCTCTTCGGCCTCAAAGTGTGAGACCATAAATTGACCCGAATGTATGGACTCCCTTTCCGCTTTGCTGGCGGCCAACATGGCGGCCAGTTCTGCTGCAGTGCTGCCGGCGTTGCTGCTGGCAGCGCTATCCAGATAGGATATGGCGTGCGGGTGCGAGTGGGAGAGCTGCAGCGATGCTTGCTGCGATGCCTGTTGCTGCTGCTGATGCTGTTGTTGTAAATGTTGTTGTTGCTGTTGGAGCTGTAATTGTTGTTGTTGGAACATGTTGTTTGTGCGTTGATAGATTTCGTATTTGTTCAACATCATTTTCTTTGACTAATTGTTACGTTTCTTTGTTGGATTAAGAAAATAAAAATTAACTTTTTTGTATTTTGGATTTTGTAGTGTGACCAGGTGCGAATAAATCTGAGGTTTTCTCAGCTCACGTTTATGCTATGCATTATGTGATTGCAATAAATTTATTTAGCTCTGCAATTAATTTGATTGGCACATTTAATTATAAGGTTTTTATTATTATTATTATTTTTTGTAAATTTGAATTATCTACGTTTTTACTGCTAACTTCGGTATATTTCTTTTCTCTATAAAACTTAACAATTTAATTTCAGTTTGAAAAATGGTTCAATTAACACTTTGCTTTATTTATGACAATTTATGTGGTTTTGGTTTGTACATTTTCGTTTGTTCTGCTGTTTCTTTAATTTGCACTTTTATTTATTTATTTGATTTTAGCTTTTTGGTAGATATTCATTAATTAACAAATTTTCTTAATTTCTGCCACATTTATTGCGTTTTGTTTAAATTTTCTTGCTTCTTCTTCTTTGTTGTTGTTGGTGTTGCTGTTTAGACCACTTATCGCTTTTGTTGTTGTTTTTGCTTAGCCGTTGATTCTTCTTCTTTCTTTCTAATGGCAAACACGCCCCGCTTTTAGCGCGTCACAGTTCACTCATACACGTACACATAGAAATGCCTACGTACACACACACACACAAACACACGCACACATGAACACATACGCCTGCATTTGCAAAGAGCGCAACTATTTAGAAATGCGACGTCAGTTAATTGGCTGATAATGAAAAAGCTTGTGTGAATTATTAGTAGACTTTAATTTCTTGCTTTGCGCTTGGCACGCGGCATCTGTTGATGACTTTTCAATTTCACGAACGGTACTGATCGGCGGCTCGCCGCAACTCAAGAACTCAAGCTGAAAAGCAAAAAAAACAAAAACAAAACCTGTGCGATTGCGTTTATTATTGCCCTGCACACACAATCAAAACATAAAACAGCTGACGCCAGCAGCTTGTGCTCACTCTCTCTCTCTCTATCTCACTTACACTCTCTCGGGTGCGCCTGCTCCGTCTCTCTCAGACAGTCGTGTGTCTCAGCTTCAGCTCTCTCTCGCACACACACACACACACACAAACGTATAGACGTTATCAGCATAGGAATTTTCTGGCGCTAAATGCGACTGGCTAAGCATAGAAGAAGAAGAAACAACATTCGGCTACGTCGTTGGCGTAGGCTGCGCCTGCACATATTTACACATACTCATATATACTCACTCACACAGCTTTGGATATACGTTTGCTGTGCATAACAAAAACAATGGCCACAGTACGCTCGTTTAATGTTACGGCCAATTGGCCACAACCAATAGGCATATTTGTAGCGCTGTCTTCCATTTACGTCACATTTGTATACGCTGACCACGTAATTTGCCCCTTTTTTTCTGGGCTGCGTGCACTTTTGACCTCTGCTTTTATACAGCTACAGTAGTTACATCGCAAACAAACAATCATACGCACACACTCACTAGTTTGGAGGCGCGTCTAGAATGGCCCAAGTGACGTTCAGTTCCGTACAGCGTAACACGAATTTACCGCGCAAGCGTGCGTTTTCACGTAATATTAATTGAAATTTAAGCACTCATATTAATTAATTTGTCTCTGCGACTACACAACACCAAAATTGGCTAAAAAATACCAAATTGCGTGAGAGTCAGATGTACGCCAGCAGCATGACGAAAGCTGACCGTCATAAAACTATTTACTCACTTAACGAAAGGTAAGTTAACAGAATGTTAATGATCTTACCTAACAACACCGAACATATATAATTTAAAGTTTTGACTTATTTAAAAAAAAAATATATATATATATATACATATTGTATTATAAACAATAGCTGAATGACACAAAACATATTAAATTTAATAAAAAAGTACATACAATTTGGTTGCTATGAATGGAGGAAATATAAATTTATAAATGCATATGATTCATTATCATTTCAAAATTACGCGGAATTCTAATTTGTTCACTGTTCAGATAGCAAGTGAGTCGCTGTTATTGACTAACATTAGTTCACTTGGAGCCAGGTTGATTCCGGAATCCTGAGCAAGCGTTCAGTATCGTTCCAAATGAAACGCAAAAAGGTCAACATATTTTCTGTCGTATATTTTGCATTTATATGGACATAAAAATGGCTTTCTAGTTTGCACGCAAACAAAACACAAGCACGGATAGTGCCCACACAGACAAAATTATGAAAATGTTAACAAAATACCTGTAAGTATCTAAACATTAAAGCAAGTGTACAAAGGTGCAACAATTTCGCAATATCGCACACAAATGGACGCGAACACACAGACACGGACACACACAGTAGCTCATAGCCATGCACAAGTACATGCATACATACATATGCATGCACACAAGCAAGTGGATTGCGGATTTGTTGTCTGTAAACAGTTATAGGTGATAGTGTGCGTGTGTGTGAATTTCGCTTGATTTGTCGATTCATGGTAACGTGGCATAAATGTTTACAAACTGCTTGTGGCATGCAACAGAGCTGGACAGTGGCAGCAGCTGGAACTGTGAGATTGGCTGATGCAATCCGCTGCAAAATTGCGTCGAAATGCGGCATATGCCATTTCAGCCTGCCACATGCTACAGCACGTGTGATGGGCAGTGAATCATGTTATTTACATGCCATCTCGCTCACACATAGTCAAATATGTATGCTTCGCAATATTATCGCCCTAAGTGTATATGTATGTTTGTACATATGTATGTAATTACGGCACATTCACGTCAATGGCGCTGTCATTGCTTATAGCAGGCAGCTATTTGTTGATGAGATATTTTGCATATTCGGTCAAAAATTAAAAATAGAAATACAAAATTATATGATTATCGCGATAGGATTATAATCAAAGAAAACATATTTTCAAAAATATTTTGATAACGAAATAATTTAGCATTTCACCTGCGCTTGGGCTTCATCAAAAGGGCTTATCAGCTGGTGAGGCTGACGTCGTCTAGCCATGCGATTTGATTTGTTTATGTCTGGCTGCAGTTTCTAATATATTTAATAGTTTGTTAATCAATATGTGCAAGCCCTATGTACAGTGCAGGTCAGACAAATAGTGCCAACTAATTTATATTAATCAAAGTATTTTGTTTTCCCGCTTTCAGAGCCACCATGGCGTCCTCACAACAAGAACAACCGCAACAACAACCAGCGTTCATCACATCCATCGAACCGTTTTCAATAGCTTTCGAAGATATCCCGTTAAGCTTTTATTCCGATTTGACATCATCATATGACCACCTTCAGCAGCAGCAAAATACCATTGACAATGGAGAGTTTGGATTTGCCCCAAGAACTTTACTGGGATCCCAAGGTCGAGCCAGTTTCGCCACCCTCAACGGGTTGCGAGCTGTTTGCGCTTGATGATCCCAATTTTCTCTATGACGATAACTTTGCAAATGGTCAGTGAATTATTAACGAGATCTATCTGTAGACTAAGTATTTATTCGGTTTCAGGCATTACGCTCTTAAGCGTAGAGGAGGCAGACTCCTTGGAGAGGTCGGCGAGTTTGGAGCTGCTCAGCGATGAAGATTTCGTTGTGGAATTCATGGACATGAAGGATGAAGGCAAGTTAATTAAAGTTTAACAAGTCTGAAGAATTTAGCTCAGTCCATAAATCAGACAAAAGATGTTCGCTTTTAAGATAATGCAAATATGCAATTCGTATAACCGGTATCAGAAATATTTGTGGAACTTGTTTGCTATCAACTGAAATTATGATAGTCTACATTTTGTAAAAAATGTGAAACAATAGTGATTCAATTTTATGCTATTTAATTTTTAGCCTAGTTTAACAATTTTATATGTCAAATACTTGTGCTGTAATAATTTATTATATTATACGACAGACTCCAGATACTCTTGCTATGCTAATAGAGTTTCTCAACTTCCAATCGGAACAAGAACTTTGCAGCTTGAGTCCTTATGAGTTAGGATAGCACAAATTTCTAAATTATATAGGTGTTTAGCAGTCTATTTATCTTCTTCAGCATCTATATGCGTATTCAACGTTATTATATTTATATTTAATCACAAGTAAAATGATTCAAATAAATACCTGTATGAGAACTTTTAATAATATTAACACAATTTCATAAATTTGCTAGCAACAGAGATTTAATTGAACCAAATAACAAAATTTCAATATACGCATATATCGTATAATATAATTGTATCTTAATTAAGATATATATGTATATGCAAAAAAGAAAATAAGTGAATGTTAATTTTTGAAGGCATTTGCCTTTAATTCAAAATCAAGAAAGACATGTTTTTTCTTCATTTTATATATCTTCCACGCAATATTCGTGGAAAATAAAAATTGAAAAAAATTGCTAACAAATCGTATTTGCAATTCCAAACTTTAAGCAATAAACTGAAATTTTGCAAAAATTTAATAGTTGATCATAAAATAATAATCAATAAAATACAAAAATAATAGTAGAGATATAGATAATTTAGAAAATAATTTATATAAAATATATATTTTGACATTTATAGTTAAATTATAGAAACTGAGAAGATTTTCAAAATGTGAGACTGTATAATGTTTTGGATATATTAATTACATCAACAGTTTAACTTTTCTGATCCTTAAAGCCCTCGCATAGTATGTTATATACATGCGGCCCAAAAAATCCATGTGTTCACGCTTTCAAGTCAACAATCGATATGTGTGTCGGCTTATACTCAAATTTATATATGCAAATATACATACGTTCGAAAACAAACATTTCGAAACACAAGCGAACTTTGAACGTCTGAAAAACATTTAGACAAATAAGTCGTCTGCCAAGCTCGCTGAACAGCTTTAGTGTTATTGTTTTTTGTTTTATTTTGAATACGAATTACCTATAAACGATTTCGAAGAAACAAATAACCAGTTCGTTGGTTTTTGGTTAAAACTGAATGAAGTAGCTGTTATACGATATTTAGGGAAGTTTGAAAATAGGAATTGAAATTTAAAACAAAAACAATCTAATATAATGCTGTTTAATTACGATATTGCTATCTAATTGAGTTGATGATAATTTAGGAATAGTAAAATATATTTTTACAATTTTATAATGGTGAGCGGTTTCATCTATTTACGTTTCTCTCTCTGTTGATTTCTATTGGAATTACATAAATACTCTTACCCATTTGCATATTTGGAAAGTCATCAAATTTTGTTTTGTCTTTTTTTTTTTTGACTCCATCGAATATGTAACGACTTTATGAAAAAACGTGTCTCAGACAACATTTTTGTATTGTGTATGTTTTTATTTTGCAATTTAATTATAACTCACAATAAACGTCGTTAGCTTTGACAATAAAGACCAAAGCAACAAAAAGAAAAAAATGCTTATTGTTTTGGCTTTAAGGTCTGCGAGCCATGAACATATGATTGAACCAAATGACTTCCATGAGCTATACGAACTAGATAGCGTCTGTCCCATTTGCTCTTTATAACTATATTTATCTATCAAGTCTGGCACTTGACTCGTGCTCTCTCATAAAACAAAACACCTGAAACACGTACATTACAAGTTTTTTTTTTTAAGAACTCAATTTACTTGAAGGTCTTTCAAAATAACTGAAAAAGTAAACCAGATTTTAGCATATATATGTATATAAATTATTTTCAAATGGGAAAAAAAATGAATATATGAGTTGAAAGAGTTCAAAAACTTAGCAGCTGGAAGATCACTGAACCAGTTCATGTTTTTTTTTTAAAGCTCATTTAATATTTTGTATCAGTTAAACAGGAAATTTTAAGTTTATAATTTCTTTGTTTTAAAATTAAACTCGCTTACTGGACGTGCCCCCCATTTCGGTATTATAAATTTACAGCTGTCTCCAGATATTGTCGGGGCTTGCTGCTTCCTTGCACCAAATGCAGTTGGTAATTGTAAGCCAGAAAAAGAAGAGAGGGGGTGGGGCGAGAAAGAGAGTGAGTCCGCCTCATCGTAGAGTGAAACGGAGAGATAGCGAGCTTTATATGGGGCGGCTGTCATTGAACTCCACAGCTGACTTCAATTGTTATTATTTTTCTTCTGGAGCCCTGACACCAGCAACGCTTATCGTTCGAGCAATTATTTTTTATTTTTATATGGTAAACAAATCTATACGAATTCTAGATCATTATATAGACCCCTCTTCTTTAGATCGATTACCTGCCACTTGCCTGAGAGTAGGGCCCCGATTCTATTTGTTGTCTTCTGGTCGAGTTCATTGAACGTCACCTTTTTACACACGCTGATGTTTCGCGAAATGTCTGGCCGATTATGCATATATAATCGGCAAATATGCTGATATATATATACTCAAAATCCGGGCTAATTAGTGTTTTTAGGGGGCCTCTTGTTTTGGGGAATTTCCTTATATATTATTTATTAAAAATATATAAAAATAACAAAGCAAAAGTTCAAAGAACAGTGGGTAAATCTCTGGAACAAAAATATAAACCGAACGGTTTGTATTTTTGAAACGTGAACCAGTTCATTTGAGATTTCATTTGGCCTAAGCTATTCAAAGTGGTTTTACCAGATCATTAAAATAGCCATATATAAACAGAAATCAAATCAAGGACTAATAAAAATTTTATCTTTTAAAGTAGCATTTTACTAATGACAAATTTTTAAAAAATTTTGAAGTAATGAAGCTATAAGAAAAAAAATAAAAAATATATAAATACACTATTTATTTATAGTAAACATACTATAAATTATACTTATTTGTCTTTCATATTAAATATTTCTTTAAAGTTTAGTCATTTATATTTATCTTTGCATACAAAATATCAAAAATTGTATGATTATTTCGCTTCATAATTTAAATTTATTTATTTATATATACTATATATTTATATATAACAATCACTGATCATTTTCAATCGCTGTGCTCTGCTCTTTGTGCCACTGTGCCAATTCTTTGATTTGTGCAGCTTGTCGGGTTTTTGTTCGCGGTCGTTCGGTCTGCTATACGAGCGTCGAGCAGCGCTTCGGCTTGATCTATTACCTGCCGGGTGTCTCCCAGTTCGTGGAGACAAAATATGAACCAACGAGCGCTCCTCCAGAGCACGATACGCTCAACATTTTTTTTTTGACGATGATTACGGCAATGAAAATAAATTTGTCTATTAATTTACTTTTTCTTTCTAATAATTGGAATGTACTGTTCAATAATTTTTTTTTTTTTTTTTTTTTTTTTTGTGCAAGGTAACTTTCTTTGACTCGATGAACAATTGCTTTGGGTATTGATCGGTGGTCACAGCACAATGAAATTGTTTCCTTTTCTTTTAGCCAAATATTTTGATATTGCATTACAGAGAATTTTGTACGATTGTGTTTTTGCCAAAGAGTTGCGAATCTTTTACAAATGAACGAAATACGCTTTGGCAAATCATCCAGGTCGGCTCTTTTTAATTTCAATGTGTACAAATTCTATCAGTGTCTTTAGTTTTTCTGCATTGGTTCCATTTGTTGTGCACCAAAAATCAAAAATATATAGGCGCTTAAAAACACACCTATAAAAATTGTCAACGAAATTCAATCAACCAAATCAAATAAAAATGATTAATGAATAAAAGAATAATCAATTTTCAAATCATATGTAACCACAAACGACGAAAGGAGAGACAAAAACAACAAAACATTACGCCAATCAGACGTTTCGCAGGGCACAGCTGACCTTTAATAATGGGAGACGCCGTCACTTTATTTACGTTTATAAATGCATGGGCAAATTTTGGCACCTAAACTAAACACACTTATTACCTTAAAAGTCAGACAAATACGGGGATATAAAACATTTCTGTGGAATTTTGTGGGATCATAACTAAAAGTCCACCTAAACATAAAAAAGACGCTTAAAAACACACATAAAAAGATTAAATCAAACAAATTAATTTCACAATAACAATTTGATTAGTTGACTAGTAATTTTAATTGGAAATCAGAGTAAATACCTTGTACTTCAACAACCATACTAAAAAAATTAATCTGGACCACTTAAGATAACGTCTGACCACTTTGAAATGCAACGCTAAAGTGATAGAAAACGTACTGAGCGCATCCGCTGTGCGAAAATGAACACGTTTTCGGCATTTCAATGCTATTTTTAGAAAGTACCAGTGAAAATCTAGAAAAACCCGGTTTGCCATTAAGAAGTTTGGACATTTACGAGTCAATTTGTGTGGGTTTTGTCAAAATTGGTTGCGATGGATTTTTTGACTTTTGGCCTATGGGAGCAACCACTGTGGGCTGGTGTCTCCCACTCACATACACATACGCACACGCATACATGCGCGCACTCTCTGTGCCGCGCCGTGCACTCTCAGTTCACTCTCTGCTACGATCTCTCTCAGTGTGTGTTTTTGCTGATTTGGTCAGGGCAAAAACCGTGCGCGCTCTGCGCATCAAGCTCAGTACAATTTGTTACTCTGACGCGTGCGTGCGCTTGGCTCGATTTTAAACACGGCTTTCGCCTACAGTTACAATAACAATCATAACAGCAGCAACAAAAACAACACAGAGAAACAACTGGAAACAAAGAAACTGCCTTCAAGCGAAAAAAACAAAAACAAAATAAGACAATAACAGAAACACAATAGCAACAAGCAAGACACACGTCTTGGCGTTTTAGAAAACGCGCAAATAAAAAATTACAAAAACAACGCGCAACGTAAAACAACGTGAAATTCAATTGGCAGCGAATTGGAATCAAATTGGAATCGAATTTGATTTGTGTACCATTTGAACGGCAATTGGCTTCCAAACGGTGCGACAACGGCGCCAAACAAAACGAAACGCGTGCGTTTGAGGTGTTGTTCCATATGAAAGTCAACTACATGTAGCTGACTCGTGTGCGATATAAAACCATAACTCTGTCTCTATTTCATTGGGTCTCTCTATCCCTCTCTGTCACTCTGATCGAACGCTCAGCCCCAGCGCAAGTGTCCATCGATCTCGCTTCCGCACGGGCCCGCTCTAAAGAAGCTGGGTCAAAATTACGTCCGGCATTCGTTAGTGTGCGCTAAGGACTTTGTGAGCATGATACCACACTGTGGATACCGTTACATGTGGAACCGTGAAATTGTGATCAATTCGCAAAAGTTGGTGAAGCGACGTTAAAAAGCGGGCAGATATACACATATATATACACACACACATATATATATATGTCGGAGCAGCCCTCCATAAAAGAAGAAGAAACAAACAAATATAAAGAGGAAGCAAAAACGAAAAACCTGCACTGCAGCTGCCACGCCTTTGAAGTATTTTCTGCGGCAGCAGTTGACCAGAAATTGAAGTCCACATAAATACATATAGAAATACCCTGTAATAGGCCACGCCCCTTCTGAGAGTGTGTGTGTGCGTGAATATATCCGCGTCATACCTTTCGCTTGTTGTTATTAACTTGGCCAAAAAAGCATTGGCATTTGTTAAAAAAATTCGCTGTGATTTTTTCTCGCCTTTTCTCCCTTGAGCAGGTTTTTTTTTCTCTGTAAAGTTCTCGATTCTGTTGAAAATAATTTTAAAAGTCAAATTTTGTACAGAAACATATATTTTATATTAAACGCGCATCTCGTTAATTTAGCAATTTAGTATAATAGTTTTTATTTAGTTTAGTTCTTGTTTTTGATAAACAAACAGAGCGCTTTTAGCGTTTTTTACAATATTAAATATTTAGTTTATAGTTTTTGAATACTCCACAACTCTCTCCTTCTCTTTCTATCTTTGTCTCTATCTCGCGCTTTGCCGCATTTTTTCGTTTTGTTTTTAAATTTGTTGCAATTCGATCCCTTTGCTTTATAAATATTTTCGTTTGAATCTGAGTCGCTGCTGCCGCAACAATGAGCTGCTACATATATATGCAACAAGCCTATGGTTAGTATATCTAATAACTATTTAAGCCTAATTATATACGATATCTAAAAACTGGATAGAGTTATTTAGATATCGTTTTCTGTTATGCACTCTCTCAAGTTTATGTTTATATACGTTGAGACCTTGAAAACCTAAATAAATAAGCAGTCTATGGGAACTTGGAATCGAATGTGAATTGAAAGTACCCATGGGTTAGGGTAACACGGCGGATCCTTATTATTCTGTATCATTCTATAATATATATTTGTATCATAGTATATAGAAATATAGTATATAGAATACACATTGAGTTTATAGCAATTTTCTAGTCTATTCAAAATCTCAACTCAGAAAAAAAAAATATTTCTATCCCCAATTTTACATACATTTATCTCTCGCCACTCATATTCCCAATGAAAGATGCACATATCCAATTTCACCTCAAATACCTCTCATTGAAGATCAATGTACCTGTCAATACTTATTGTAAATCTCTCTGAAAATGGGAGATATCTCATGCGAAATAATCCACTTATATACGCATCTCAAGATTTTTCTTTCACTCAACTGTTCATTTGTTTGCTTGTCGCTGCTGAGCAAAGTCTGGCCAAAGATGTCTTTCCGGTCAAGCGGGTTTATCATATAGGTATATGTACTTATATAGCGTATATATACATATGAGTGACTTATAAATACTGATACTTCTCTCTCATGATTGCTTATTGTTTTCCATTTGCAGTACTTTTTCTTGCGTTGCGTATTTATAAAATGCATTGCAATTTATGCTTTCTAGACGGACGTGCCCTTTCCAAAAATAATATGGCTATATATATAATCTATATATAGGTTTATAGTTCTTTAGTTCGCTCTGCAGTCTAATCAGAGTGTACCTGAGGTTATGACCTTGACCTATTTCTTTGGCAGACCAAATAATTTAATTAGTATTAGAGAATTTTTTCAAATAAAACCCATCTGAGGTGTAATATAGATTTGTTTAATATATTTTTAAATGGGAAATTTCAGGACTTTTTTACAACACTTCTAAGCAAACTAATGCTGCTTTCTCTAGAGCTAATGCTCGCCAAGGTTGTATTTAATCATGCCCTCATTAAAAATAATTTATTACATGTGTATGTATGTACATATACACATATATTTATGATCAGTGATAGTGCGAGTTGTTGGCATTGCTTATTTTTTTTTTTTTTTTGCAGCTGTTCCCCGTTCTATTTGCCAGTCGTAGAGACAACTTTGTTTGTTTCTATTAATCTCGAATTAGTCTAATGTCAGACTCTCAGTCGAGCCCGCATTGCAACTGCAAATTGCGTAGTTTGCAGACGAAATGTAGGACACCGTTTTATAAAAATATACTCTATATGCATATATAAAGAAATAATAAATTATAAAATATATATTCTATTTATATGTATATACCTATCGAGTCACTACATGTCACATCATGCGTAGCACATTCATTTCATTTCCTACATTTCGTTTATAGCTCATGTGACATAGTTAGGCACTATCAATAGTGATCTGTTTTTTTTTTTGAGGAAGACAGAAATTTGTAGTAAGAACTACTGAAACAATATTAGTGTTATAATAGATTAGATTAGGAGTTATAGATTAACCCTTGCTCGAGTCTCGCAGCTTCATGAAATGAGAGATTCGAATAGACAAACCCATGTAAATGCTCAAATAAATATATATGTATATTATATTATATTTAATTTTTTATATTATATATTTAAAGTTTAGTCTGTAATGAGATCATATATGTATATTTTTATGCCATCGGTATGCCTTTAGTCGGCTCTTGGCTCTCTTTGCAAAGTTACTATTCATGGACTACTTTTTAAGCTCAGCAAGTGTAGCAAGGTCGACCAGTAATTGTTAGGAAGTCGGCTAATGTTTAAAACACATGGTTCTCTGTTTAATTTGCTTATACTTGCCTTGCTACTAACGATAAGACGTAATCAAGAAATATATTATTAGAAAAAGAATATAAACAGTTCAAAAATTTGGTACATATAAAAAGTTGATCTAAATTAGTTTCATTGATATGCTCATATATGTATAAAAGTATAAAATAGAATAAAATATGTACATATAATTTGATATAAACATTTTATAGAAATCTTACATTACAAAGTATCTTAAATATACATAAAAAATGTATAATTTTATTAATAATGAAAATTTTGTAAAAAAGATCTGAAATTTTTAGGAAGTCTTGGAAATCTTAGAAATTATCTTTAATATAATAACTCAAACTAAATTTTGTTGACTTTATACATCAAATTCTAACCGTTATTAATTTAGTAGTACATCGCCAGCCTAAACCATAGGTCTCACTTTTTTTTTAAGAAACATGACCTTGAATTCAATTTGATTTGAGATAAATGTACATGAAAGGGTCATTAAACTTCCTGCAGCTTGACAAGTTTGTTCAGACAAGTTTGTCAATTGAGCAGCTAATTGACTAACAAATTTGTACACATATATAAATATATATATACATATCACTCAGGTATTTCTGACATGGACTTAATTCATTTACTAGATTTTATAATTAATTGTTTTTCACTTTGCAACAAAGTGGCACAAAGAAACTTTTCCATAGAGCTCTCACAGACTGCAGTTATGATTAGATTTCCGATTTTCGAATAGACTTTTATATTAATTTAATAAATATATTGATATATATGTATACGTATATATGGGCACACCTTATATAGAGTAGGTGTGTAGTCTGTTGTAAACTAGATTTATATGCTAATCTTTGAGTTATGTGTGGAACGAGTTATGTTAATTGACTAATCGAGTGTCGATTGTCGAGCGGGGAATGCGACCCAGCCCAAGGTGGAAATGCAGGGTGCTCAAGCAGGTGTGCAGGCGAAGGTCGATTCTCTCTAACACACACACATACACACACACACTCTCTCTCTATCTCCCACTAGAACAGTCCGGACTGTCCAGAGCAATATAAGTATAAATTCTATGGAATATATAAGTGCAGTTGGCAACTGCTCTGAGTGAGGGAGGAGGCGAAGCAGGAGGCGGCCTGCTGCTGCGCTGATAACCTCTGCTGGTGCGGCTGCTGCGGCTGCTACTCAATTGAAATGAAACTCAGCGACAAGACAAATAATCAAATCGTTCAGTTGCCAGCGAACTAATTTCAATATTTGTCGTCTCTCTTCAAGTGAGAATCAATAAAAGAATTGGAAAAACAACAACAACAAATAGCTAAAAATATGCCACAATCAATATGCAAATATTTACGCAACGCTGCTCCAAATGGTCCAGCTAGAGCGTCCTTCACATCTTAATGGAAATGTATTTGAATAGAGCACAGCATTACAGTTAGATGATGATATTAAAGAACAAGAAGAAGCAGAACAAAAAGCCGCTAGCAGCAAATAGATAACAAGAATTTTGATATTACGACGTAGTTCTGACAGCGCCACGGCCAGTCCGTCAGCTAGATAGCTGTAATCGAAGCTAGACGGGAAATTGATTAAATTTCGAATTAATTAATAGTTAAAGTTTAAATTGCAGTAAATTAAGTTTTAATATCATAATATATGTATTCCTTGATGCTCTTACTAAATATATTTATGTATGTTTGTATTACATTTGAATCTCTTATTTTACATTTTCTGATTGAGTATTAAACTGATTTTATGCTCCTCAATCAGCCAATCAATCTACTCTCTATTAAGTTAATATCACTATATTTTTTGCTTAGATCCACAAAAATTAAATTTAATTTCCATTTCTATATTCCTTATAGAGTGCCTCCTAGACCAGAAGGCGTCGCACTACATTGACTATGAAACTTCGACGTTTCCCCAACAGCTCGATGTGGTGCAGCCGGACATGCTGCCCGAGACCAAAGTGCAGGAGGCGAATGCAGCAATGGCCAGCGACTTTCAACATGCTGATGCGTCGATGATCTTACAGCAATTGACGCCGCCGCAATCGCCGCCACAGTTCGAGGCACAGATCCCACAACAGCAGCCGCTGGAGCAGCCTATTAAGCAGGAGTCGAAGCAGGTGAGTTAGCTGGAGTTGTTTGATCTCGCAATTGCTACAACAGTCTCACAATTTCAGCTGCAATATGCCACCGATGCTATACCAACAACAACAACAGCTGGCGCAGCCTATGGCTTCAACAATTGGCTGCCCGAGAACGAGATCATACGGGAAACCCAGCTCGTCGACGATATTGTCAACATGCGCGCCCAGGAGCTGCAGCTGCCCATCAACTGGCAGCAATACAACGATGACTGCGAATCGCAGGCATCCTCCACAATGTGCAGCAGCAGCAGCCGCAGCAGCAGCATCAGTAGCAGCAGCAGCAGCAGCAGCAGTAGCCCCAGTCCGAGCAGCAGCATTGCTGATGCGGATGAGGATTGGCTGCCGGGTAGCAGCAGCAGCTCGCCCATCCACAACAGCGGCGAGGAGCAGCTGCCAGCCAAGGGGGCCAAGAAGCGCACGCGCGCCTATGGACGCGGCGTCGAGGATCGCAAGATACGTAAAAAGGAGCAGAACAAAAATGCGGCCACACGCTATCGCCAGAAGAAGAAACAGGAAATGGAGCACGTCCTCGGCGAGGAGCAGCAGCTGCAGCAGACAAATGCGCAACTGCGCCGCCAGCTAAACGATCGGCTCAATGAATCGCGTTACCTGCGCCAGCTCATCCGCGAGTTCTACAAGGATCGCCAGCAATAGAAGCGAATCACTCAAACTGTTGCCCTTCAAGTTCAAATGTCTATCTTATCTTTCTGCTTAGCTCTACCTAAATGCCCTATGCAAAGTTATCGTTATCGTTATTGTCACGTTGCAAATGAACCGCAAGCCACCCAACTACCCCCCAACCAACACACACAGACACACCCAACGCCACAACAAATGCATTTCGATATCAAGCAAACTTTAGCTGCCTGTCCAGCTCAGCATTCTTTGGCACCTATGACAAGTCGCCTCGCTGCGTCTTCGAGAAACCTTTTGCCGGTGCTAAGCCGTGGACAAAAACAACAACACTTGATGCCGCACAGGCCAATGTGCCACACACACACACACAAATATATACATGCGCGTGTGGCACTAAAGTTGAAAACAACAAAAATGTATATGAAAACCTTTTTCTATTTTGTTTTGAAATATATATTACCATCATCGAACCCTGTGCGGCGGCCGCTAAATGTTTATAAATTTTATATTCTTTTTGTTTGCATTTGTTGTGAAAATTTTAATTTTTGACTTTATAACAATTTAACATTAAACAGTTGATTTTATTGTAAATGAATAATAAATTGAAAAAGGGTTTTCAAAAAAAAGCAAAATCTCTGATGTTTCATATATGCTAATCAAAACTGAAATGGATGTGCTATATATATACGGAAATAATAAAGGAACTTTTCTAAGGTATTTGATTTGTGAATTGTTTCAATTTTGTAGGAGAGTTATAGCTATAGGTATTTCTTGTGATAGATAGATATATAGATAGCTCTTAAATTAATATTATACTTCAAGAGTAGCAATTAATGAATTTACTCTCCATCTAATCACCATTGAATGCGCTTTTTAAAGGATGCCTAATGAGTTGCCTACTCCAAGCAGCGCAAATGATAATTAGAATACCCAGTAATGCTCTATGGAGCTCAAGTGTGCTGAGGTAGTTTCGATTTTTACTTTCTGAGATCAATATTATTTTTTATTAAATTCGTATTTAACTATTCAATGTAAAGAGTTATCTTTATATTAGCCTATAGATATAAATAATATTAGAATATAAATAATTTGTACAAAAATGTAGGTACATACCTCAGAGTTTGCTAAGCGGAAATCCGAATACATTATATCAGTGGAGCTCTACATCTCATTAGGTTCTCGAAATAAATCTGTAAGAAAACGTTGTTAGACACATTTGAATTGATTTTGCATTTTATAAATACATTATTATTTATTATGTATCTTAATTAGAAAACATCGATTTCAATTCTAGATTCACTCTGAATCAAAACTATGGAATTTTTTAGGTTTTCTTGTCTCATATTTAATTGATCCAGATGAATTCAATTTTATGTTTTACGTTAAAATGTTCATATCATCATCATAAGTTATTGCACATAAAAGGCGAAGTTGTCGTACTTCAAATTCTAATGTGCTGGGATATATGGTTTAGAAATTGATATAGGTAAATTTGATATAAATTACTGTATATTAAAACGAACTTTAGCTCGACCTTTCGCCCTGATATGACCAGCTTACGCCTTCATTTGGTGAAGAAACCATTGACCTATGACTTGGTCTTTCTTCAGTTTCTTGAGGCTGTTGTATGTTTGACTTCCAATTCTATTCGTACTCTCAGTACTTCAGTACTTTCTTATAGGGTATCCCTGCTGTCGAGTCACTCCGCATGAGTTCAACTCTTTCGCTTCTAGTTAAAATATAAAAAGCTAAAGCTTAATCAATCGATGGGATAGTCAACAAGATTTTCAAGCACCAGCCGCTCGACATGAGAGCACACGTGGCTAACGGGAATATACAAGGTATAATCGGATTATGATTATGTCGATGCGCAAGCAATTAGCGCCAAGTGCTGCACAGCCAATGGGACAATCTTGAAGCCTTGAGAGACAGAGCGAGAGAGAGAGAGAGAGAGAGAGAGTGGGAAATTAATTGAAAAACAGCGAGGCAGAGATTCACGCAGATGGAGATTGATGCAGCGAGTGCCAAAAGTGAATTCCAAATACAAATTATATGCAGCAGGCCAAATAAGCAAAAGAGAACAATTTCTCAACTCTGTGTGCGTGTGTGTGTGTGTGTGTGTGTGTGTGGAGATGCTGCATGCTACTGCTGGGATTTGCGAGCTGTGGCATTTGACGGATGAGCTGGCGACGTGAGAGTTAGCCATAGCGAGAGTAAAAGAGAAAGAGAGAGAAAGAGAGCGAGAGAGTGTGAGAGCGAGTGAGTGAGTTTTCCTTGCTGCCAAAGCCATTTTCACTACTAAACTAAATTTTCCACATCGTTAATTTATATTAATATGATTTCTGTGTCAACGGTCGGCGATGTCTGAGCCAACGTACTCGTCACCCGTCGCGTATATAGAGTATATATATATTCCATATACATATATATATAGATGCGTGTATGTGTGTGTGTGTGTGTGTGTGCTGCAGCGACACCCATGGAGGTCGCCGCGACGCCGTCGCAATGTTTATCTAAATTGTTATTTTTCACACTCACGCAGTTCAATGAATTTGTGAAAATTACGTTTGGGACTTTGTGTTTGCTCATCGACGACGTCGCTGGTCGCTTCCTGTCCCCCCCGAACGCGAGCCCAACCTACCTACCTAGCTAGTAGCTGTGCTTTCCTTCCCGGCCGGCATCTTGTTCACGGACTAGACTTTGACTTTAAGCGTGTATTGCCAAACGAAATTCAATTTGCCTCCATTGTGTTAATCCTGTTATTAGCACTCGCCTAGCCAAAACATACACACACACACGACTCCTTTAACACAGTTAACTGTCAACAGCCCAGCCACAAATTTTCCCTTCAAGTGCTGTCAATAAAAATGTCGCCAAAGCTGATTTTTCTCTTCGCTACTTCGACGAGGTTCAGCGTCAAGGCATAAAATGAATTATAGAGCAATGTCAAGTCGTTATATTAAACCAAAAATTAGGCTTGGGCTTTTTCATACGCACATGAACTAAAGGCTTAAAGCAGAGTTGCTTTAGTATTTGACTTGCTTTATAAAAAGTGCGCTTGAATTTATATTTATTTTGATATCATTTTTAAGCCCATAATTTTAGTAGCTAAATATTCTCATTCATCAACTAGGAAAAATATATAAGCTCAAGTCGATTTAGTCTATAGGATAGATTTAATTTTGTATTATTCTTAACTTATATATAAATTTAAATAAAATATAAGTTCTTTGGGCTGCGGGTTACGCCTTTTTAATATTTTTTATTTTAATATTATATTTCAATAATCACAAAATGATGATGAAGTTGAAGCTGAAGTTGCTTTCTTTATTGCAGATTTTTTTTATAAATTTATTATCAATGATTTTTATATTTTTTTATCATGTTTTAAGCATTTTTACCTTTCCCAGGCAAAGCCGAAAATTAAAAAACTAATGAATATATTTTATTTATTTATTTATTTTTTTTTTTTTATAATACATAGATGTACATATATGTACTGATTTATTTCTATTTCGCTTAAAAATACCCAATTTAGTAATACAAGTTAATGTAAAGCCGAATGGATTTGGCTATATTCTATAGATAGAAATTGAAATGAATGAGTGTGCAATCCAACTAGACAGCCGGCCAATCCAATCAGCATTTTCGACTACTTACAATTGAACCCTCATGCATAAGAAGAAGAAGAATAGGCATAAGAAAAGTAAGCTAGCTTTTCAATTTAATTGAAAATTGGCCCGCATTGGGCCAAAGGCAAAGTGTAACCCGTTTACTCATGTTGTTTACATATTATTTAAGTTTATTTTTATGGAACCGCTAGAAAAGGTGCAAATGGAAATGTGTGGAAAATGACGGGCTCACTGAGTGTGTGAGTGGGAGTGCGAGTGTGAGTGTGAGTGTGCGGGTTGAGATAAGCTATTGAACGTGTTGTGGTGTTTGCGATTAGATAAGCAAAAAATCAAACAGTTGGCTTTTATTTCCGCCGAGGGTCGGAGGGCGGCAGCCAGAGGGTTGCCTTGTTTCCAGGCGCATAAAAATCGTGTGTAATGGAAATTAGTTTTGTGCAATTTGTGTGTGTGTGTGTGTGTGTTTGTTCGTTTTGCGCAAATAAATTGAATTCACTAAAAGCTAGCTCATGATACGGCTCTCACACTCTCGGCGTGGCTTCGACTGTCTTATATCTGTACTCTCTCTCTCTCTATCTCTCTTCCTCGCTCTTTCTCTCTCTCTCTAATTAGAGCGTCTTGCTGCCTCATGTGGTGCTAAACCAATTTGCACTGCGTAATTATATCTATAAGTTCGTTTTGTATCTTTGAGATACATTTATTTGCACTTCCGTCATATCTGCGCTGCTGCTCCTGCTGCTTCTTCTTCCACTTCTCACTTCCACTTCTTTTTTTGTGGTAATAAAATTTACACTAATGGACTCGTAATACATTTAGTTTTGCTCCCACTCCCACTCACTGACTCATAGTGCGAACATTAATAATGAAAAAAAAAATAAAATAAATAAAAACAAAAAGCCGCACAGTGGCTCATGCGTGTATGCGCACACAGGCCGAAAAATGTAAATCTCCTCAGCGAGCTCTTTGAAGTGTCTCATTAACATGCCCAAGGGTTAAGCTGATGTCGCATTCTGATTATGACATTGTTAAATGTTATGAAAATGCGTCTCATATTATAAACACCCCTCGCACACACACACACCCACACACACACACACGCATTGATACCGACTCCTTGGCGTCGGCTGCTGCTGCTGACTTGCAAATGAAGTCCGTGGAGGTTTGCCCAGTGGCATCCATTTACCATTTACTTGGCTGACGTTTTGACTTTTAATTGTGTTTTAAAGTGTTCCACGAGGGGTTGGAACTGTTAGCGGAGGGCGTGCCAGGGGTAGGGGCAGGGGCAGGGGCAGCAACTGGGCTGTGGATTATACAGACTTACAGGCCATTTGGCTGTTGATTTAGCTCTGGCTCTTTGGTCATTTGATGCCTAATTAAATTTAACGATGACGTTGATTTCACCTCTCCCTGCCCCTTCCTGCCTTTCCTTTCCCCACTACACACTCGGCGGCCATCGTCTAAGGGGCATTCGGCTTTCACGCTTAGGTTTTATTTTACATTCCAGCGCAATCGAATGGATTCCCAATGGGCCACAGCTAAATGCGTTTACAGTAGTTCGATTGAATATGTTCATTTTACATGAATCAGAGAGTGTGTGCGTGTGTGTGTGTGTGTGGCCTAATGACGATTTTTTATTGCAATTGACATATGAGCTGAGCGATCAATATATAAAATATATATAAATTGGAGCTGTTCTATGGTAACTGTACATGAGATCGTATGACACACAATGGAATAGAGGAGGTGTTAGCATATTTTATTATTCACTGTTACTTTTATTATGCTTATAGTTATAAGAGAAGTGTATTCTATAATATCTGCAAAGATCTCGAGACTCAATTCAAAGTGAAAGTTATCATATGGAAACTCAGTAATATCCCGCAGTTTCCCGCTTTCCCTAAATACTTCCATGCTTAAGGTTGAGTTAGAATCGGGTTATATTGTCACATTATTTAATATTAAACACAATTGATTATCAAAGTAGAGCCAACAATTGTCAAACACTTGCCTGGACTAACCACCGCATTCAACTCCTCCATCTCCTCCGGCCACTCCTGCCCGCTCACATTTGCACACAGAGACTTTGTCAGACAAATCGAATGCAATTTCACGGCTATTTGAATGGGCATGCAGAAAAAAAAGGGGGAGCCAGCAACAACTACGCTTTGCCAATAATGCAATAAATGAGCGCAATTTTCAATTTGCCAAACAGATGAGCCACAAAATGAAAAGCGAGGAAAATCAGATGATTTTCATTTTGTTTTGTTCTGTTCCCGAGCAGCCTGCGATGCTTTAATGTGGGAGCGAGTGGATGCTGCAGGCGGAACTGTTAAGCCAAGTGCATACAGAGCTAGGAAAAGTGCAGCATGCAACATGTAGCACACCCCCCACACCCCCTCCCTCCCGCCAATTGAGGGGGGCACTGCAACAATTAGCAAACGTAGCTCTAACCCTTCTTCTTTGACATTTACACGGGCGTACGTGACATTTGGGCAATTGGGCCAGCCAATTGTTGTTCAAGTGGCTTTTCAACAATGGGCGCGAGAGAGGGGCGCGGCTGGGACAGCGGCCCCTCAGGCGAAGCTTGACAAATGTGCATTTAATTAGCCAGAAACAGATCTGGAGCCAGAGTGCGCGCGCGGTTTCAATTTTCCTTACGTTGATTTGTTGTTATCCTCCAAAACGACATTCAAAGGCTTCAAGCAAGACATACAGAGAGATAGAGAAAGAGAGAGGGAGAGAGAGAGAGAGGAGAGAGACACATGTCCTTCATATACACATATATCATTATTTTGCGGCATCTTCATCATCATGATGCAAACGAGCGTCACTTGAATCCTTAGAAAAATCAAAAACAATTAAAGTTTGCTCAAGAAAAACAAAACTCATCAGCCCAAAGAATGAGAGTGAGAGAGATAGATAGATAGAGAGAGAGAGAGACACACACACACACCTAAATAGACATTCCAACATGTGTGTAAACATATGCCCGCCCCCGCTCAGCCCTGCCGAGGCACGCCCCCATATGTACCGCATGCAAAGATAACGTTGCCTACTTTTGTGCGCTCGCCAACGCAAACAACTTTTTGCGTGACGTCTGACGCTGCACAGTGGGGCGAAATGCAGCAAATGTAATCTAAGTGAATTGCAAATAATAATTAATAAACTTCCTGCATATAAGAAGTAGTATTTGCAGATAAAATTACATTTAAATTCGGACTACCTTTTCGTTTAATTAGAGATAAATATTTTTAATTGAAAATTAGTGTATGAAGAGATCATTTAACAAGTAAGAGTACTTTAATCTAGACTGTTCGACAAGGAGATCCCTTTGACTACTTGACGCAGCGACCTGTTGAATTAATCCTTCTGTGGATGGAATAGTTAGATCAAATTGATTGTGATTGTAGCATTCAAATTTGTTTTTACTTTGTTAAATTAATTAATTTATTAATTAAAAAATATGTAAAATGATCCAATATCATCGATAAGAAGAAAACGAGATAATCTATGATAATGATAACCTTTTACTTAGTATGGAAGACACAAGTCTGTAGCTCTTATACGAACGAGCACACGGATTTAGCTGAAGCAACTGATTTTGCCATCCTAATTAATAATATATATACTGATGGGGTCTGCCACGCCTATTAAATCCATTTTCATAAATACTTTATACCCAAAAGTATATAATCAAACTCGATTTCTGGTTTACTTTGGTTTTGCAACGTAAAATGACCAATAGCCCCACTGTGCGTCGCACCAACCCCTCCGCCACCCTTAGCATTCTACACCAATCGACAGCCCTTCCCCCTTCGCTCATCCCCCCGACTTACTCATGCTCACCCACACGCTCTAGTCGTCACCCAGCTAACGATAACTAAATTTGTACATTTGGTGTAAATGTAAATAGATTGTTGCCTGGATTTGTGTGTGCGGGCGTCAATATACGTGCGCGTGTGTGTGTGTGTGTGCTGATGTGGATGTGGATGTGCTGGGTGATTAACGGGTGGCTCGTGGCCCTAGGTCTGCGCCAGCTTCTTCTGTATTCTGGCTGCGGAGTCGGTTTTGCGGGCTGGCCAAAGCGGCGCCATTCAGCCGCCAGGCAAACCCAAGCTCACGCCGAATGACGCCTCCACCTCGCCAGCTCATCTATAGAGCTAAAATTCAAATATGCAATTTGTGGGTGCGAGTGTGTGATATACCCTGTAGGGTAGAGCTAAGGCGAATACGAAAAATAAATAAAAATAGTAGGATTACAAAAAATATCAAAAAGTGAAAGCTATTTTTAATTTACGATAATATTTTATATTTTGTTGATAGAGTTTTTAGTGTCTTTAATCCAAACAGAAATCTTTAATCGCATAACAAAAACATTGTAAAACTTTATCATTCATAATAATTTTGTTTGTAGACTTTATAAATATTATTTTCTTAAATATATTCCAAATCCGCATTCTAACGTCTAAAAACAGAGTATATTCATGCTAGTCAAACTCATTGGCTTCGCTGACAATGCATGCAGTGATTTGGCCTTGAAGTAAAACAACAAATATCGTAGAAATCACAATAGATTAGCTAACAGAGCTGTTGATTGAGAAATCATAAAAGTTACTCTTGATCTATGTTATGATGTTTAATATGCCAAACTCAAGTTCATGTTGCGTAATAAAATTGGATGGAAATGTGAATAAGTCAGATTTATAATCAGAGAAATTCTTAGGTAAAGTCAAATTTATGAATCTGATTTATGCAAAGCAGCATTCGTTGCTGCTTATAAAAAAACTTATATACAGATATGCAGAATGATCTTGAATGCGGAACGGACATATATTGTGAATTTAAAAAAAAAAATGTATATTTATGTATATTTTTTTTATTAAAATAGAAGTATAAAATACAAGCTTATAAAATATATAAGCATATAAAATATGTTTTTATCATATTAAAAAAAAAATAGAAATATAAAATATAAGCAATAAGTAAGAAAAAAAAAATATATATATATTTAAAAATAAATAAATGCATAAAATTTATACAATGTATATACAGATATATCTAAATAAAAATATAAAATACAAGCATTATAAGTATATATATATAATAAATATAATAAAAATAAATCAGAAAAAATTTTAAAATATAAGCAATCGGTAAGTAAAAAATATATATTTAAAAATAAATAAATACTTTATATTTGTACATATGTACATATATACAAATGTATCTAAACTAAATTTTTACGAATACAAAATACAAATTACAAAAATTATTTCAAGCCGAAAAATAAATTTGTTTATGCTTAAGTAGAAAAGACCTAGGGCGCCTTGTGCTCCTCAATGGAAAATGTAAGACGCCGTAAAATTATTAAAAATACGGTCCGATATTTATATCGGATATATATTTCTAATTCCAACATAAAATTAAATAAATTTTATAAATTTATATATATAAGCAAATATAGTTAAGCAAGAGAACGAAACTGATTAGGATCCATTTACGATAAGAATATCTGCTTGACATACTATAAAATAAGTTTTAATCAGGTTTTGATTTTTTCTGCAGCTCTGCGGCAGGCACTGATTTCACAAACAGGCCGAGTGCCTGGCCAGAACAGCACGCCCACAGGCAATGGCCATGCCTGATTAGCATAACACCTGCAGTCAGAGCGAGAGGCGGGGCATAAAAAAAGTTGACTTTGTTTTCGCGTGGCATTGGATAATGCGCCATCAATAACAATTATAGGCGAGCCATCAAAGCCAGCCACTGGACGTCAGAGTGTCCGGGGCAGGATATTCCAATTAATGTTGCTTCATTGAACGCTAAAACTAAACTTGGATTACGGGCTGCGGCAGCAGTGAGGTGGCGGAGGCGCGGTTGTCGCGTAATTTAAATGCTAATTTTCTGAGCACCTTTTCAAGGTGCGCCGCAATGAATTTTTACTCAAACATTTTCATAAACACAAATCAAGCGGAAGGTGTTAACAAAAAAAAACAAGAAAAAAAAAAACAAAAACAAAATATAAACTTTGATTACATTTACATTGTAAAGCAGTCGAGCGTGGCATGCCACACACAGCAGCCGCTGCCCCCAGATGCATATAAATAGCGAACGGCGTACCACATGACGTATACGCAATATTTACTTGTGGCACATATTTTTGCGTTCAAGAACTTTTTAATGACACCAATTAGCAAGTATTTCGCTGCAAGGTAAAGGATGAAGAGTTTCCCATAAGCCGTAGCCACTTTGTGTTTTTTTTTTCTTTCTTTCCTTTTTTTTGCTCTTTCATCACGCCTCCACAGCCCATTTTGCGTCTTTTTAAATGCGTACTATGATTTTCAGTCGTCAGCCGCTGTGTAAATAATAATTATTTCTGTGCGCTTTTCAGCTCAGTTGCTGGCACATGCATCAAGTTTCTGGGTAAATATCCGAAGCATATATTTATATACACATTTCTTTCTCTGTAGAGTGTCAGAGAGAGGGAGAGAGAGATAGAGCGTTTTACTTTAACAAATATGTTAGCTTAAAGTTGTAAAGCACAGATTTCAGCTGCTGTGATTTTCATATATCTGTTCTTATGGGGCTGCTAAAATTAACCAGAGAATCTAGGTCGTGAGAATGAAGAATATTTCATTAATTTTGCATGATTTATATTAGCTATAAAGAGTTGTATAAGCTGTGACAATATCTTATATGTTTTATTGTATTTAATTTAAATTTAATTTAAATTTTTAAAGTGTATATGAAAAGAAAAAAATTTAAAGAAAATACTTGTTTATTAAATATAAAAATATTTTATCTCTAGCTACAAACACAGTCATAAAATATATGAAGCTGTACTACGTTGTTTGTAAGATATTCATTATGGCAAAGCTAAAAAGCTTAACCTGCAAATCTTTCGACATTCACATATGCAAAGAATTTTCTCTTATTTAATATGATCAATTTTAAATTTGTATGGAAATCAATTCGATTAAAAACTACTAGTTTTGTCGAAATTAAAAGTATTCCACCTCTACTCTTCGTCAATATGTTGTCACAAAAAAGATTCCAATTAAAGAAATCTAAAGTAATTATTAATTTTCGCTTAAGGCTTAAAACTATGTTGGAATGATGTTTTCTATGATTTCATTTATTCGATATCATTTCGATTCGTATTATGTACATATACATAATTATTGGCACGACCTATATAACTGATTCAATAGAGAAACAAGTTTGACTGCAGTCAACCTTTAAGAGAACTCTAGTTTGCAGCTCTTTTCTTTTTGCAAAAAAAAAAAAAAAAATAAAATCAATAAATACATAAATAAATAAAAAAACACAAAGCAAGCTCTCTGCTTAACCAATTGAATGTTATATAGTAGTACTCGTAAGTAATTAAGTATAAGTAAGAACAGTGACAACTCAAATACATTTATAAGAGAGGTATTAAGAGCTGAAGTTGTTATAGCTGGAATGTCGCTCTGCCTCTGCTCGCTCTGCCAATGATCCTTCCTGAATACAAGCATTATTAAATTATAACTCAAGTCGGAAGTAATCCACAAGCTGCTACACTAAAGCAAGTTGCCAATTATAAGATATATACAAATAAAAATATAATACAGCCAAGTCTCAAATTGATAAACGCAATCAGAAAACTGATCTTGTAATTTCGATTTATCGATACTTGACTATAATAATAATACATACTATTTATATTAATATTAATAATACATACTATTTATATGAATATTAATAATACATACTATTTATATGAATATTAATAATACATACTATTTATATTATTATTTACAACTTTTCAAGTGAATTAAAAATAAAAGTCGTATGTACTTTGAACATTAAAATTTATAATTAAAATAATACATACAGGAATACACATAGTTGAGATAAATTTGTTTTCTGAGCCCATATCAGTTAAAATGAAAAGTGAAATTACTGAGATAAATTTTTCGTCTGAACTCGAATCAGTTAAAATTAACAATGAAATTGAGTTGCGTTCTCACACCTTAAAATTTATGGTCTGTCCACATATAGCTGATGTTCATATAGTGCTTAAAATTCTTGTACGCAACTTTTATGCACTGCATGAACTCATCGATAGAGCGCAGCGGGCCGAGTAGGTTAAAAGGGTGTTCTTTTCTGTGTCGACAATTCATCGCTTGAACAAATTGCAGCTTGCCTTGTTGTGGCGTCCCTTCATTATTTCCCCCGCATCGATGCCCAGGTTCATGTAGGACCTGTATTCGAGGGGCCTAATTGGCGGCAGGCGCTTGGGCACCCAGATCATTGGCTGCCTCAGCTGCTCGATACTCGTATCCAGTCTGATGCCACACTTGCCCTGATGGAATACGAACCTGATGGGCTTGTGCAGCTTGTCGTAAGGATCGCGATAGTAGTCACGATAATCTTGACATTCCAAATAGAATGAATCAATTCTATCCACATCCCCATAGTCCACAATGGGCAAGCCAATCTTCGGCACGAAGCCCAACACGACGCGACGATGCTTACGGGCGCTCTTCGACACCGACCACATGTCCGTCTCGGGAATCTTCTCTAGATCCATCCTTTAGCTATCGATTTAATTGCTGTGCAAGGTTTAAGTTGAACGTGTACAAAAAAACTAGCAAGTGCAATATTAATTTGAATTAAATTTTCAGTTTTCAGTTTCGTTCAGAGAATGATATTGAAGTTTAGGTTGACAACTAAACTGCCGGTTGTTACGTTGAAAATATATACGTAAACATTATATAAGTAAGATGCCAAAAACCCTAAGTCGTGGCCGAGTAGATCGATCCTTATTAAATAGTTTTCATTTTAAGGATAATCAACCCAAGGTGGATATAATGATGTAAGTCAGCTGAATGTTACATATTATCGGTCACATTATTTACACATAATATATCGATAATTTATCGAGAAATATATTGCATCAAAGGATTATACATATATGATTTAATAGACAATAAATATCTTGGAAAAGTTTATAGTTCTATATCTATAAAAGCTCACTTATTCCAAAAAGCTATTAACTACATTCATCCCAACATAAATACATTTATTTAAAAGTTATTTAATAATGAAAACAGTACTGATTGACCTCAATATTCAGTTATATATTCCCACACAGTCTGCTTAAGCTGCTCACCCCGTCAGCCTCCGATTATGTTAGAGTAATAGGAATAACTTCAGGGTCGATGGGCATAATAAATGTAAATATGCTGCTAGAGTGACCCCAAAACCAGCGTAAGACCAGGACATGGAAGGGGCTTTCGGCAGTGATCGAAAAGGCTGAGCAGAATGAGAGTCCTGCGGATGTCGCAGGATGTCGAGCAGCTGTTGAGGACACAGCAAAAAGTCGTCGCTTTTGCTATTGACATTTGACGGGGCGCGTGGGTTGGCCTCCGGCGTAAGCATTGGTCTAGCTGTAAGTGGAGTGTCGCTTTTTATATTACGAGCCCAAACCACTATTAATTCGAACAGCATGTTTTTTTTGCAGTGCGCAATGTTTAACACACTATATTGTCAATACTACTAAAGATAACACATACCAATGCATTTCGTCTTAAAGAGAATTTTATTCTCTTCATGATGAAAAAAAAAAATAATGCTCTCTTTCCAACAACAACAAAAATATGAGTAATTTATTAAAAAGGTATACTTAAGAGATAAGAAAATATTGACCACTATTAATTCGAACGCTGCGTAAGCTTACCTTAATCTCAAGAAGAGCAAAACAAAAGCAACTAATGTAACGGAATCACTATCTAGCTATGATCTGCAAATAATGTCACAATACAGCATGCAAAAAAATATTAGAATTGCTGCAGATCAGTGAAAGTTTAGCAACGATGGTGCGTGGTAAACCAATTTGTAAAGAAATCAGAGTATTGATTAGGGATTATTTTAAATCTGGAAAGACACTTACGGAGATAAGCAAGCAATTAAATTTGCCTAAGTCGTCTGTGCATGGGGTGATACAAATTTTCAAAAAAAATGGGAATATTGAAAATAACATTGCGAATAGAGGCCAAACATCAGCAATAACACCGCGCGACAAAAGACAACTGGCCAAAATTGTTAAGGCTGATCGTCGCCAATCTTTAAGAAATTTGGCTTCTGAGTGGTCGCAGACAATTGGCAAAACTGTCCACCGAGAGTGGACTCGACTGCAATTAAAAAGTATTGGATATGGTTTTTATAAAGTATGTTTTGTTATTAGCTGTGCATCGTACCCAATAAATTACTCGTAATCTTACTCGTAGGCCAAGGAAAAACCCTTGCTTACGCTTCGTCACAAAAAGAAGCGTTTGCAATGGGCTCGGGAAAGGATGTCTTGGACTCAAAGGCAATGGGATACCATCATATTCAGCGATGAAGCTAAATTTGATGTTAGTGTCGGCGATACGAGAAAACGCGTCATCCGTAAAAAGTCAGAAACATATCATAAAGACTGCCTTAAAAGAACAACAAAGTTTCCTGCGAGCATTATGGTATGGGGATGTATGTCTGCCAAGGGATTAGGAAGACTTCATTTCATTGAAGGGACACTCAATGCTGAAAAATATATTAATATTTTACAAGATAGTTTGTTGCCATCAATACCAAAACTATCAGATTGCGGTGAATTCACTTTTCAGCAGGACGGAGCATCATCGCGCACAGCTAAGGGAACCAAAAATTGGCTGCAATCTAATCGAATGGAGGTTTTAGATTGGCCAGCAAATAGTCCAGATCTAAGCCCAATTGAAAATATTTGGTGGCTAATGAAAAACCAGCTTCGAAATGAGCCACAACGGAATATTGCTGATTTGAAAATCAAGTTGCAAGAGATGTGGGACTCAATTTCTCAAGAGCATTGCAAAAATTTGTTAAAATCAATGCCAAAACGAGTTAAATGTGTAATTCAGGCCAAGGGCGACGTTACACAATTCTAATAATAATTAAATTATTGTTTTGAGTATGATAGTAAATCACATTACGCAGCGTTCGAATTAATAGTGGTCAATATTTTCTTATCTCTTAAGTATACCTTTTTAATAAATTACTCATATTTTTGTTGTTGTTGGAAAGAGAGCATTATTTTTTTTTTCATCATGAAGAGAATAAAATTCTCTTTAAGGCGAAATGCATTGGTATGTGTTATCTTTAGTAGTATTGACAATATAGTGTGTTAAACATTGCGCACTGCAAAAAAAACATGCTGTTCGAATTAATAGTGGTTTGGGCTCGTATATATATGCATACATATATATATTGTATATATTCTTATGTTTTTTTCATTCTTTTATTATTGCCTTATAATATTTTGCCATGTTTTTAGCATTTGAAATAACCGCGGGTGTGATTTTTACCCAGCTAAACGCCGCTCAATTCCCCTCGGGCTGGGGGTCGAGCTCCTGTAGTCCTGTCTCATGATTAAATTTGTGTGCGTTAAACGCTTTTAAGCTGCCTGCTTAAATATGCTGCTCGGGTAGAGCAGCGTAGAGCAGCTTTTTGATTGCATTAAAGCCGGAGCGACTGGCCTCCCCCTCTTTTGACGCCACGCCCTGTTCGGGTCGTTTTGATTGACACGCTGTTGCGGTTACCAGGAGGCGGTTACTAACGCCCCGGTCACTGAGTTTGTATTAGAAGCCTAGATCTGTTCTTGAAAGACAACCATTAAATAATGTGAAGCTATTTGGGATTGAAGCGATTTTCTATATAGGAACAAGTTTTTTGTAATTCATTTACTTATTTTTTTGTTTCTGCTTTGTAAATCATGTGCAGAAGCAACATTATTTTCTGTAAGGCTGACTGTTTATATTCGGCTTAGTAATGAAGGATAAACAATGTGAAAAGCCAGTGAAATATGCCTTTTATTGTAGGTAGAGCTTAAGTAACTTTAGGAATCTATTTAAATCCACCTGTAGACAATCTGAGCACAATTCGTGTAATCAAAATA